>NW_027254421.1:86416-195185 GCF_044704955.1 Pristiophorus japonicus | reverse complement strand
GCTCCCACCTCTCTTCCCCCCCCCCCCAGCTCCCACCTCTCTTCCCCCCCCCCCCAGCTCCACCTCTCTTCCCCCCCCCCCCCCCAGCTCCCACCTCTCTTCCCCCCCCCCCCCAGCTCCCAACTCTCTTTTCCCCCCCCACCCCCCCAGCTCCCACCTCTTCCCCACACCCCCCCAGCTCCCACCTCTTCCCCACGCCCCCAGCTCCCACCCCTCTTCCCCACCCCCCCAGCTCCCACCTCTCTTCCCCCCCACCAGCTCCCACCTCTCTTTCCCCCCCCCCAGCTCCCACCTCTTCCCCCCCCCCCCCCAGCTCCCACCTCTTCCCCAGCCCCCCCCCCCCCAGCTCCCACCTCTTCCCCCCCCCCACCCCAGCTCCCACCTCTCTTCCTACGCCCCCCCAGCTCCCACCTCTCTTCCCACCCCCCCCCCCAGCTCCCACCTCTCTTCCCACCCACCCCCCCCCCAGCTCCCACCTGTCTTCCCCCCCCCCCAGCTCCCACCTCTCTTCCCACCGCCCCCCCAGCTCCCACCTCTCTTCCCACCACCCCCCCCCCAGCTCCCACCTCTCTTCCCACCCCCCCCCAGCTCCAACTCTCTTCCCACCCACCCCCCCCAGCTCCCACCTCTCTTCCCCCCCACCCCCCCACCCAGCTCCCACCTCTCTTCCCCCCCACCCCCCAGCTCCCACCTCTCTTCCCACCCCCCCCCAGCTCCCAACTCTCTTCCCCACCCACCCCCCCCCCCAGCTCCCACCTCTCTTTCCCCCCCCCCCAGCTCCCACCTCTCTTCCCACCCCCCCACCCAGCTCCCACCTCTCTTCCCCCCCACCCCCCAGCTCCCACCTCTTCCCCAGCCCCCCCCCCTCTTGCCCCCCCACCAGCTCCCCCCCCCGCAGCTCCCACCCCTCTTGCCCCCCCCCCCCCCACCAGCTCCCCCCCGCGGCTCCCACCCCTCTCCCTCGCTGGATCACCAGCGTCAGAAGACATGGCTCTCGCTCTTGCCTCCGAGTCAGAAGCTCGTGTGTTCCAGCCCCCACTCCAGCTACGTCAGCCCCATAAGAACATTCGGCCCCTCGAGCCCGCTCCGCCATTCAATAAGATCACGGCTGACCTTCGACCTCGGGTCCACTTTCCTGCACTGTCCCCATATCCCTCGATTCCCTCAATATCCAACAATCTATCGATCTCGGCCTTGAATATACTCAAAGACTGAGCCTCCACAGCCCTCTGGGGCAGAGAATTCCAAAGATTCACCCCCCTCTGAGTGAAGAAGTTTCTCCTCATCTCAGCCCTAAATGGCCGACCCCTTATCCTGAGACTGTGTGACCCCTGGTTCTAGACTCCCCAGCCCGGGGGGAAACACTCTCCCTGCATCTACCCTGTCAAACCCTGTAAGAATGTTGTATGTTCCAATGAGATCACCTCTCATTCTTCTAAACTCTAGCACAGACCCGGGGGGATAGGAAGCTCGGGTCTTCCTGCTCCGGGGGAGGAGCTCACCACCCAATTGCACCCCCGCCCCCCCCCCCCCCCTGCCCTTTACCACCCCTCCGCCGGTGGGATCAGCTCACTCAGTGCAGAGCTGGGGGAGTGGGGCTGGTACCTGGGCCCTTCCTGCTCCCTGGGGGCGGAGGACACACCGGGAGGTGGAGGGATTGGGTAGATTTGCCCATCCGGGGGCGGGGAAACAAACAGCCAATCGCAACAGACCCCGGCAGAGCATTGCAAAGCCCGATAACCACCACCCGTTTTGCCCCCTGACCTCCCCACCCGCTTTGCCCTCTGACCTCCCCACCCGCTTTGCCCTCTGACCTCCCCACCCGCTTTGCCCTCTGACCTCCCCACCCGCTTTGCCCTCTGACCTCCCCACCCGCTTTGCCCTCTGACCTCCCCACCCGCTTTGCCCTCTGACCTCCCCACCCTGCTTTGCCCTCCGACCCCCTGACCTCCCCACCTGCTTTGCCCTCTGACCTCCCCACCCCGCTTTGCCCTCCGACCCCCCCCCCCCCGGGTAGCCCACTCCCCGTGTCTGCTCGGAACGTACCCCGCTTGTTCTTGGTGCCATGTTGCCTGGCCGTCTGCACTTCCCGCTGTATCTTCTGCTCCAAGAATTCCTGCTTCTTCACCAGGATCCCCTCCGTCTCCCGCAGCTTCTGAATGGCCTCCTGCGGGCTGGCTGATGTGCCCTTCGAGCCCTTCCCTGTCGGGAGGGAGGGAGGGAGGGGAGAGAGAACGCACGCATTACGTGACTCACTGAAAAGTCCCACAGAAGACAGACACACACACACACACACACACCTCCAACACTCACTTATACAATGCCTTGAACACAGTAAAACCCCCAAAGCACTTCACAGGACCAATCATCAAGCAAAAAGGCAACACCGAGCCACATACGGAGGTATTGGGACACAGGGCCAGAGGTCAAAAAGGTAGGCTTATGTGAAGTATTATTTGGAGTGCGGTCACTGTTGTAATGTGGGAAACGCCAACTTGCGCACAGCAAGCTCCCACAAACACAGACAGAGAGAGAGAGAGAGAGAGCGAGAGCGAGAGCGAGAGCCCCACACACAGAGACAGAGAGAGGAGAGAGAGAGAGACAGAGAGACAGAGCCACACAGAGACAGAGAGAGAGAGAGAGCGCGCCACACACAGAGACAGAGAGAGAGAGAGAGAGAGAGAGAGCGCCACACAGAGACAGAGAGAGAGAGAGAGAGAGACAGAGAGAGAGAGAGAGAGAGCCCCACACACAGAGACAGAGAGAGAGAGAGAGAGCGCGCCACACACAGAGACAGAGAGAGAGAGAGAGCGCGCGCCACACACAGAGACAGAGAGAGAGAGAGAGACAGAGACAGAGACAGAGACAGAGACAGAGACAGAGAGAGAGAGAGAGAGAGAGAGAGAGAGACAGAGACAGAGACAGAGAGAGAGAGAGAGAGAGAGACAGAGAGAGAGAGAGACAGAGAGACAGAGCCACACAGAGACAGATAGAGAGAGAGAGTGAGCCCCACACACAGAGACAGAGAGAGAGAGAGAGAGCGCGCCACACACAGAGACAGAGAGAGAGAGAGACAGAGACAGAGACAGAGACAGAGACAGAGACAGAGACAGAGAGAGAGAGTGAGCCCCACACACAGAGACAGAGAGAGAGAGAGAGAGCGCGCCACACACAGAGACAGAGAGAGAGAGAGAGAGCGCGCCACACACAGAGACAGAGAGAGAGAGAGAGAGCGCGCCACACACAGAGACAGAGAGAGAGAGAGAGACAGAGACAGAGACAGAGACAGAGACAGAGAGAGAGAGAGAGAGAGACAGAGAGAGAGAGAGAGCGCGCCACACACAGAGACAGAGAGAGAGAGAGAGACAGAGACAGAGACAGAGACAGAGACAGAGACAGAGAGACAGAGAGAGAGAGAGAGCCCCACACACAGCAATGTGATAAAAAAAACCAGATTATCTGGGGCATTATGTTGATTGAGGGATAAATATTGGCCCCAGGACACTGGGGATAACTCCCCTGCTCTTCTTTCAAATAATGCCCCGGGATCTTTTATGTCCACCTGAGAGCGCAGACGGGGCCCTCGGTTTAACGTCTCATCCGAAAGACGGCCCCTCCGACAGTGCGGCACTCCCTCAGTACTGCACTGGGAGTGTCAGCCTGGATTTCTGTGCTCGAGTCCCTGGAGTGGGACTTGAACCCACAACCTCCTGACTCAGAGGCGAGGGTGCTGCCCACTGAGCCACAGGCTGACACTTAGTCAAGTGACTTAGTCAGCGGTTGTGGGGCTGGAGGAGATTACAGAGATAGGGAGGGGCGAGGGCCATGGAGGGATTTGAACACGAGGATGAAAAGACTGACACGATTTAAAGAGCGAGACACAACAACGTGTATTTATATAGCACCTTTAACGTACTGAAACGTCCCAAAGGGCTTCACAGGAGTATTTAACAACACATTACGTCCAGCTATCGAAGGGGCTATTAGGGCAGGTGACCAAAGGCTTGTGTACAGAGACAGACTGAGAGAGAGCGCGCCACACACACAGCGAGAGAGAGAGCGGGCGCCCCCAGAGAGAGAGTGAGAGCGCCACCCACACACACACAGCGCCACACACACAGCGCCACACACACACACACACACAGCGCCACACACACACACACACAGCGCCACACACACACACACAGCGCCACACACACACACACAGCGCCACACACACACACACAGCGCCACACACACACACACACAGCGCCACACACACACACACACAGCGCCACACACACACACACACAGCGCCACACACACACACACACAGCGCCACACACACACACACACAGAGTGCCAGAATGACCTTCCCTCCATCATAAGGTCAGAAGTGGGGATGTTCGCTGATGACTGCATGGTGTTCAGTTCCATTCTCAACTCCTCGGATAATGAATCAGTCCGTGCCCGCATGCAGCAAGACCCGGACAACATTCAGGCTTGGGCTGACAAGTGGCAAGTAACATCCGCGCCACACAAGTGCCAGGCAATGACCATCTCCAACTAGCGAGAGTCTAACCACCGCCCCTTGACATTCAACGACATTCCCATCGCCGAATCCCCCACCATCAACATCCTGGGGGTCACCATTGACCAGAAACTTAACCGGACCAGCCACATAAATACTGTGGCTACAGGAGCGGGTCAGAGGCTGGGTATTCTGTGGTGAGTGTCTCACCTCCTGACTCCCCAAAGACTTTCCACCATCTACAAGACACAAGTCAGGAGTGCGATGGAACACTCCCCACTTGCCTGGATGAGTTGCAGCTCCAACAACACTCGAGAAGCTCGACACCATCCAGGACAAAGCAGCCCGCTCGATCGACACGCTACCCACCACCTTCAACACTCACTCCCTCCACCACCGGCGCACCGTGGCTGCAGTGTGCACCATCTACAAGATGCACCGCGGCAACTGGCCAAGGCTTCTTCGGCAACACCTCCCAAACCCGCGGCCTCTACCCGCCTAGAAGGACAAGGGCAGCAGGTCCATGGGAACACCACCACCTCCACGTTCCCCTCCCAGTCACACACCATCCCGACTTGGGAATATATCGGCCGTTCCTCCATCGTCGCTGGGTCACAATCCTGGAACTCCCTCCCTAACAGCACTGTGGGAGCACCTTCACCACACGGACTGCAGCGGTTCAAGAAGGGGGCTCACCACCACCTTCTCCAGGGGCGATTAGGGATGGGCAATAAATGCCGGGGGGGGGGGGCCTGGCCAGCGACGCCCACATCCCAGGAGCGAATAAATTAAGAGAGACACCGGATACCAGCATTGCCACGCCAGCCACCACAATTCACCGGTCCGATCACAAATGCACAGCGGTGCAGCGTGTAAATTACTGGACAAATAATCGCGAGACACTGTGTTCAAAAACTCACCGCTGCAGTTGAGAGGATTTGAACTCAGTTTCAAAGAAAAAGCTAGAAATTAAAAAAAAAAAAAACGCCCGCAGTAAAAGTGACTGAAGCTGCTAGACCGTGTTGGAGAAATAACCAAAGGAAATTGTCCCGGGCTGGGCCGACACACGACCCATAGTTCCCACACCACGTGTGTGTGAGACTCGGGATGGCCCACTGATGTTGGCACAAGGTCGCGTACGGGCCTCAATTGCCAGCCAAGCCATTCACGACATTACAACACACCGTCTCAAAATCCTGCCAGCGATCACCAAAACTCCCCAACCCATCCGCCTCCGTAACATCGCCCGTCTCCACCCCTGCCTCAGCTCATCGGCTGCTGAAGCCCTCATCCGAGCCTTTCTTACCGCTAGACTTGACTATTCCAGCGCACTCCTGGCTGGCCTCCCACATTCTACCTGACGTAAACTAGAGGTGATCCAAAACTCGGCTGACCCCGTGTCCTAACTCGCACCGAGTCCCGCTCACCCATCACCCCCTGTGCTCGCTGCCCCCGTGTCCTAACTCGCACCGAGTCCCGCTCACCCATCACCCCCTGTGCTCGCTGCCCCCGTGTCCTAACTCGCACCGAGTCCCGCTCACCCATCACCCCCTGTGCTCGCTGCCCCCGTGTCCTAACTCACACCAAGTCCCGCTCACCCATCACCCCCTGTGCTCGCTGCCCCCGTGTCCTAACTCGCACCCAGTCCCACTCACCCATCACCCCCTGTGCTCGCTGCCCCCGTGTCCTAACTCGCACCCAGTCCCGCTCACCTATCACCCCCCTGTGCTCGCAGCCCCCGTGTCCTAACTCGCACCCAGTCCCGCTCACCCATCACCCCCTGTGCTCACTGCCCCGTGTCCTAACTCACACCCAGTCCCCCACCACCCCCCGAGATGTCTGCGCCCCTCTAATTCTGCCCCCCTGACCATCCCTGATTATAATCGCTCCACCATCGGTGGCCGTGCCTTCCGTTGCCTGAGCCCCAAGCTCTGGAAATCCCTCCCTAAACCTCTCCGCCTCTCTCTCCTCCTTCAAGCTTTTGCTCACCTGCCCTAATTTCTACATGTGGTTCGGTACCAAATGTATTCGTTTTGTCCTGTAACAGTGCTGTGAAGCACCTTGGGAAGTTTTAATACGTTAAAGGCGCTATATAAACATAACATTTTGTTGTTGTTGCTCAAGCAGTTTAAACCAGTGCCCCAGTGTCCTCTTCAACGCCGAACTGAGCTGAACTTCAAACCACACCAAGACCCTCGAGCCTGCTCCGCCATTCAATGAGATCACGGCTGACCTTCGACCTCAACCCCACTTTCCCTGCACTGTTCCCATATTCCTCGATTCCCTTAATATCCAAAAATTTATCGATCTCTGTCTTGAATATACTCAACGACTGATCCTCCACAGAGACTCACAACCCTTCGAGTGAAGAAATTTCTCCTCATCGAGTGTCAGCCTGTGGCTCAGTGAGCAGCACCCTCGCCTCGGAGTCAGAAGGTTGTGGGTTCAAGTCCCACTCCAGGGACTCGAGCACAGAAATCCAGGCTGACACTCCCAGTGCAGTGCTGAGGGAGTGCCGCACTGTCGGAGGTGCCGTCTTTCAGGTGAGACGTTAAACCGAGGCCCCGTCTGCTCTCTCAGGTGAACGGAAAAAATCCCACAGCCACTATTTTGCAGAAGAGCAGGGGGAGTTATCCCCGGTGTCCGGGGGCCAATATTTATCCCTCAATCAGCATCACAAAAACAGATGACAAGAACATAGAAAATAGGTGCAGGAGTAGGCCATTCGGCCCTTCGAGCCTGCACCACCATTCAATGAGTTCATGGCTGAACATGCAACTTCAGTACCCCATTCCTGCTTTCTCACCATACCCCTTGATCCCCCGAGTAGTAAGGACTACATCTAACTCCTTTTTGAATATATTTAGTGAATTGGCCTCAACAACTTTCTGTGGTAGAGAATTCCACAGGTTCACCACTCTCTGGGTGAAGAAGTTTCTCCTCAACTCGGTCCTAAATGGCTTACCCCTTATCCTTATACTGTGACCCCTGGTTCTGCACTTCCCCAACATTGGGAACATTCTTCCTGCATCTAACCTGTCTAACCCCCGTCAGAATTTTAAACGTTTCTATGAGATCCCCTCTCATACTTCTGAACTCCAGTGAATACAAGCCCAGTTGATCCAGTCTTTCTTGATAGGTTCACCAGACAGATTCCTGGGATGGCGGGACTGAGCTTCGCTGCACTCCCTCAATAGCAAGAACGTCCTTCCTCAAGTTAGGAGACCAAAATTGTACACAATACTCCAGGTGTGGCCTCACCAAGGCCCTGTACAACTGTAGTAACACCTCCCTGCCCCTATACTCAAATCCTCTCACTATGAAGGCCAACATACCATTTGCTTTCTTAACCGCCTGCTGTACCTGCATGCCAACCTTCAATGACTGATGTACCATGACACCCAGGTCTCGTTGCACCTTCCCTTTTCCTAATCTGTCCCCATTCATGTAATAATCTGTCTCTCTGTTTTTACCACCAAAGTGGATAACCTCACATTTATCCACATTATACTTCATCTGCCATGCATTTGCCCACTCACCTAACCTATCCAAGTCGCTCTGCAGCCTCATAGCATCCTCCTCGCAGCTCACACTGCCACCCAACTTAGTGTCATCCGCAAATGTGGAGATACGACATTTAATCCCTTCGTCTAAATCATTAATGTACAGTGTAAACAGCTGGGGCCCCAGCACAGAACCTTGCGGTACCCCACTAGTCACTGCCTGCCATTCTGAAAAGTACCCATTTACTCCTACTCTTTGCTTCCTGTCTGACAACCAGTTCTCAATCCACGTCAGCACACTACCCCCAATCCCATGTGCTTTAACTTTGCACATTAATCTCCTGTGTGGGACTTTGTCGAAAGCCTTCTGAAAGTCCAGATGCACCACATCCACTGGTTCTCCCTTGTCCACTCTACTGGAAATATCCTCAAAAAATTCCAGAAGATTTGTCAAGTATGATTTCCCTTTCACAAATCCATGCTGACTTGGACCTATCATGTCACCTCTTTCCAAATGCGCTGCTATGACATCCTTAATAATTGATTCCATCATTTTACCCACTACCGATGACAGGCTGACCGGTCTATAATTCCGTTTTCTCTCATCCTCCTTTTTTAAAAAGTGGGGTTACATAGGAACTGATCCAGAGTCTATGGAATGTTGGAAAATGACTGTCAATGCATCCGCTATTTCCAAGGCCACCTCCTTAAGTACTCTGGGATGCAGTCCATCAGGCCCTGAGGATTTATCAGCCTTCAATCCCATCAATTTCCCCAACACAATTTCCCGACTAATAAGGATTTCCCTCAGTTCCTCATTCTTACGAGACCCTCTGACCCCTTTTATATCCGGAAGGTTGTTTGTGTCCTCCTTAGTGAATACCGAACCAAAGTACTTGTTCAATTGGTCCGCCATTTCTTTGTTCCCAGTTATGACTTCCCCTGATTCTGACTACAGGGGACCTACGTTTGTCTTTACTAACCTTTTTCTCTTTACATATCTACAGAAGCTTTTGCAGTCCGTCTTAATGTTCCCTGCAAGCTTCTTCTCGTACTCCATTTTCCCTGCCCTAATCAAACCCTTTGTCCTCCTCTGCTGAGTTCTAAATTTCTCCCAGTCCCCGGGTTCGCTGCTATTTCTGGCCAATTTGTATGCCACTTCCTTGGCTTTAATACTATCCCTGATTTCCCTTGATAGTCACGGTTGAGCCACCTTCCCTTTTTTATTTTTACGCCAGACAGGAATGTACAATTGTTGTAGTTCATCCATGCGGTCTCTAAATGTCTGCCATTGCCCATCCACAGTCAACCCCTTAAGTATCATTCGCCAATCTATCCTAGCCAATTCACGCCTCATACCTTCAAAGTTACCCTTCTTTAAGTTCTGGACCATGGTCTCTGAATTAACTGTTTCATTCTCCATCCTAATGCAGAATTCCACCATATTATGGTCACTCTTCCCCAAGGGGCCTCGCACAATGAGATTGCTAATTAATCCTCTCATTACACAACACCCAGTCTAAGATGGCCTCCCCCCTAGTTGGTTCCTCGACATATTGGTCTAGAAAACCATCCCTTATGCACTCCAGGAAATCCTTCTCCACCATATTGCTTCCAGTTTGGTTAGCCCAATCTACGTGCATATTAAAGTCACCCATTATAACTCTGCACCTTTATTGCATGCACCCCTAATTTCCTATTTGATGCCCTCCCCAACATCACTACTACTGTTTGGAGGTCTGTACACAACTCCCACTAATGTTTTTTGCCCTTTGGTGTTCTGCAGCTCTACCCATATAGATTCCACATCATCCAAGCTAATGTCTTTCCTAACTATTGCATTAATCTCATCTTTAACCAGCAATGTTACCCCACCTCCTTTTCCTTTTACTAGGAGCCACAATTTATTGCACAAAGGAAGGAATGTTCATGGAGCTCCCTCCAAATAAAATCCATCAGTTCTTTAATGGGATTGAAGAGGAGAAAAGGGAAGATAACAAAGAAAAGGCTACCCTCTATTGTTGGCAATTGATTGGCAACTACTATTCCCCCTTGATACATGAAGTTATACAAAACTTAAAAGCTAAATTTGACTCTAATACTGAAGAATTGATGTATATAATTTTGACAAGCTTTGAGGCAGTTCAGCTTCACTGTACAGCCTGGTACACTCGCCAAAAAGCTGAAACTTACCAGTGTTTGGTACAATCCTTTTTAAATAGAGAAGAAACAGTAGAAGCTACGCTCCGCATTTATTTTGGACCAGAAGGATTGGGGGTAGCCATCGATGTGACACCCTTACAGCAACAGCGGTTTAGAGAAGCGAACTCGACACCTCATCTGACATTGGCTGTAAAACCGCCAGCGAGACCCAAAGATATGGGTCCGATGATTGTAGGAATAGAAAAAGAAAAGCAGCAACAAGGCTATCAACCTTGGGCAGTAATAAAACTGCAAAATGTTCAGATAGAATTTATCACCCACAACAGGGGGATTCTCCAGTGGAAAGGTAAAAATCATGCCTCCACTTTTGAAAAACAGCAACCCCCGGAACAACCAAGCCCCAAGCTGCCAATGGCATTGAATCAAGTATCTTCTGAACTTTGGGCAAAGCATAAGAATCATGTTGGGCAAGTACATTCTGCAGTAACCCATCGGGTACAATTGATAAAGAATGCCGTGTTACCAAGCATTAGGCAGTACAGACTGCCTCCAGAGGCAGAAGATGAGATAGAGCCAGTCATTTCTGCATTGTTGGAACAAGGAGTTCTAGAAAAGACACAGAGCCCGTGTAACACTCCAATACTGCCCATACCAAAGGTTAATAGGCCGAATGAGTGGAGATTTGTGCAAGATCTGAGAGCTATTAATAAGATAGTAGTCCCTATCACCCCTGTGGTACCGGACACCAACATTATACTATCTGCTATCCCACCAACAGCAACTGTCTTTACTGTGATAGACCTGTGTTCAGCTTTTTTCTCCATCCCGTTAAATCAAGAGAGTCAGTATCTGTTTGCTTTCACCCACGAGAAGCAGCAGTACACATGGACCAGGTTGCCCCAAGGATACACCGAAAGCCCCGCAGTATATGCAGCAGCAGTAAAAAGAGACCTCGAAGACTGTTCATTATCGGACCAGTCTGTGCTGTTGCAGTATGCGGACGATTTGCTTGTGGCTTCCAGCCACGGATACAGGTGCATGCAAGATTCCCTGAAACTGTTACAACACCTGTGTGAAAGAGGGCACTGAGTGTCGTTACCAAAGTTACAATTTTGTCAGACTCGAGTCCAGTACCTGGGTTTTCACATATCTCAAGGGCAGAGGCAGCTAGGACCAGAAAGAATTTAGACAATTCAAAGAGCCACCATACCAAGAACAAAGAAGGATATCTTGTCATTTTTGGGGATGGTTGGGTACTGTAGACAATGGATCCCCAATTATCCGAGAATGGGATGCGGTCCTAAGATCAGCTGCCCTAAATGATGCCCCACCCAAGGTGGAGTGGACCCCAGAGAGAAAGGAGGCATTTAAACAGTTAAAGAAAGCCATCACTGTTGGGACTTCCGAATTATGGAAAACCTTTTCAGATGTATGTGAATGAGAAAGAAGGATTCGCAACAGCAGTACTAACCCAAGAACACGGTGGGGGAAATAGACCAGTTGCTTATTATTCGGTTTTGCTGCCTCCAGTAGTAAGGGGAATGCCAGCATGTCTACGTGCTGTAGCTGCTACTGCGGTCATGGTGGAGAAGTCGGTACCTATTGTCTTGGATCATCCATGTACTGTCATTACAGCCCATGCTGTGTTATTACTTTTGAATTCAGCTGCCACACAACACTTTACAGCGTCTCGAAGAACAGGTTATGAAGTATTACTGCTGTCACACCCTAACTATACCTTTCGATGTGCACCGGTAATGAACCCAGCCACCTTTCTTCCTACTAAAGAAGTAGAGGATCCAGACCAGCATGATTGTCTGTTAACGGTGGAAGTAGCCACCTCACCAAGACCCGATTTGCTCACAGAGCCCCTGGACAATCCTGATCTTAGTCTCTATACGGATGGATCATCGTACAGGCCGTCGGATGATTTGTTTTTGGCAGGCTATGCTATTGTAAACCCTCACGAAACTGTTGAAGCATTTGCCCTGCCTCCGGGAACCTCGGCTCAGGCTGCTGAATTGTTTGCCCTCACTAGAGCTTGTATAATAGCTAAAGATCAAACTGCTAATATCTATACTGATTCTAGATATTCATTCGGTGTGGTCCATGATTTTGGACAGCTGTGGAAAAACAGAGGCTTTATCACCTCTGGTGGAAAGCATATTAAGCACTCTCAACTGGTGCTTAATCTATTAGACGCCATTCAGTTGCCAAGTAAGGTAGCCTTTATCAAATGTGCAGCTCACACAACCGGTGAGGATGAAGTATCAGTAGGAAATAGGAGGGCTGATGAAGCAGCCAAACAGGCCGCTTCGGCACAGGCAGACTGCCTTCAAGCAGTCTCAGTCTCCCCTCCACAGGTACTTGACATCCAACAACTTAAAACAGCCCAACAACAAGTTACTATACAAGAAAGAAGGACTTGGGAAAACCAAGGTTGTTATCTCAAAAACGACATTTGGGGTCACCCTGATGGGCGAACGGTTTGCCCGAGGTCTCTATTTTTGCCCCTGTCTCGGCACACGGTCAGGCTCACATGGGCAAAGGAGGGATGATACATGCTATTAATGCACAGTGGTATGCACCAGGAATAACAGTAGTAATTGAGAAAGTTGCTGGATCATGCCAAATTTGTCAACAAAATAACAGGGGTAAAACACCTGCTGGATATGATCATCTACCCCAACCAAGTATGCCCTTTGAAAATTTGCAAATTGATTTTGTCCACATGCCTCCAGTATAAGGTCTTAAGTACCTATTGGTGATAATAGATATGTTCACAAGGTGGGTAGAAGCGTACGCCACTAGGAGAGACGATGCCCGAACAGTAGTAAAAATTCTATTTAAAGAAATAGTACCAAGATATGGGATACTTATGGGAATCAACAGTGACAGGGGAACCCACTTCACAGGAAAAATAGTGCAAAACCTTGCAGAAGCATTAGGGTTCCAGTGGAAGTTACATATACCATATCAGCCACAGTCCTCGGGAATGGTAGAGAGAGTAAATGGGATAATAAAATCTACCCTCACCAAGGTATGTCAGGAGACAGGACTAAAGTGGCCAGATGCCTTACCATTGGAACTGTATACAATGAGAAACCAAAAAAACCGAAACACTGGTTTGACACCACATGTTGGGAAGACCAATGCCTACTGGCGTAAAACCACCATTGGTGGCTGAAGAAATAGCATTAATTTGGAATGATGAAAAATCACTAAAGTATGCTCAGGCCATGTGTGAAATAGCGAGAAGTCTGCATGAACAAATAAAGCAGACACAGGTGCCCCCGTCAGAAGGAAATATGCACCTTTCAGGCCTGGAGATCAAGTGTTAGTAAAAACATTAAATAAAGAATCCTTTTCTCCTAGGTGGAAAGGACCGTATCAGATAATTCTCACAACACGAACCGCTTTGAAGTTGGAAAAGCACCCGAACTGGGTGCATGCAACCCGCTGTAAATATTATTTCCCCGACGAATCACAGCCAAAGGAAAAGGCATTGAACCAGGACGTACTACGGTCGCCCGACTAAGAAAACAGCCATCTTCTCGCTGAAGAACTGTACCTGCCCTTATTTTGTGTTCACTCCCAATTGTGTATTGTGGACTTAAAAGTATCTATAGTTACCCAAAAGTCCAGGGACAAATGTCAGAACTCATTTGTATGCCAGTTTGGGTCTTTATTATTTGGGTTACGGTTACTATCGTGCTTGCGTGTTGTTATTGTAACGAATTAGTTCAAGAGTGTTATGGAAGTAAACAGAAAAGGGAAGATGAGGCGGGACTCTTGGAAAAACTATAAGTGGACATTGGGTGTTCTGATCATTTTAGCAGTAAGGAGAGTCAGACAGGAGGAAGAATTACTTGAAGAAGGAAAAGTATGGAAGGGAGATATGAAGTGGGGGAAAAGTGATAAGGCAAGGCAGCAAGATCACTTTACATGCCCAAAGAAAAAAAATTGTACGGTAGGGAACTTCACAGTGATGTGTAAGGCTTGTGGAGTAGGGATAGATCAGCGATCAGGAGAAGTGAAAGTGACCAGTGAGGAGGGATTTAATATATCCCTGAACTGGAAGGTAAACATGACTTGCCTGACCAGCACGGACCAAAATGAGAGTCAAGAGACCAATGGCACAGTATGTAGACCGGAAGAAGATTGCTACTTTGAAATAGGAAACAGAGAATGGGTAAAGTGTATGAACCTCACGAAAATAATAAATGGAATAAGCTATACTAAACAATGGACCCATAATAAAAATAAGCATTCCCCGCGAGATCCGGGACACTTGAAACGGATATTGACCACCTGCATCCCAGAGGTAAGGTCCCCAGGTGTATTAAATTTAATACGAATTATATATCCCCCAAAGAAAGAAGATGGCTGCAACACAGCCAGTGTTGAGGTATCTCTGGGAAAAGAAAGGCCCCCCCGAGAAAGAAACGGGATCTATTAGAGACTGTGTTAGGTGGAGTGGGAGCAGAAATAGGAGCACTGAACTCCATGGATATCGAGACCCTACAAAATAAAATCCAGGTCGTCGGAAGACTGATAGGGGAAGGCATAAAAATAAGAAGGATTACAGCAACTGTAGATATCAGGTTACGTCACAGACGAAATGACCTGGAAGCAGAATGAAAGGACAGAGAAGGAAATAGAAAACCGAATGAAACCTAAACAGGTACACCCATTGAACCCCTACCCCCTGTAATTAATTTGACCAGACTGCACAATTTGATACAGAATGACAAGCAAATTGAGGAAGCTCTGTCAAAACGAGGCAGAGACATCCACCAATTTAGAGTCGAAATGAGTTACAAGAAGGGGCAACTAGTAAGAATGGCAGATGATGTTACCTCTTTGACGGTACACCACTGGTGGGATGTGTTTTTCGGATGGTCTCCAAAAGCTTCCGCAGTACTGAAGTTTGTCATACACCCCATAGTAATCTTAGGTGTAGTGATGCTTATATTGTTAATAATCATTTGTGGAATGTGGATAAAGTTGAAAAAATGAATTAGTCAAGTAATGGGCCTGGTATCCCAAGTAGAAAGGAAAAGTGTGTTCGTGAAAGGAAGGTTAAGTCGCATAGAAGGAAAATATAAAACTGGTAGAAGATCAACAAGGAGGGAATTGTGGAAGAAAACGATCTATGTCCTATTTTAAAGGAAAGGGTTAAGTTCACTTTTTGCTGATTTTGTAGAATTAGTGGAGCTAGAAAAAACACCCACACTTCTCTGCCTTGAAACAAAGAATGTTGTAAATACATGACTATCTGGTATGTGTATGAGTTTCCAGATACCCTGCTTATCAGGATACGGACAGGGAGAAACTATGCAAGGACAGATAAAGTGTGCCTCCCGGAATATCCTTTGTATTTACAGGATGTATGATTAATGTTCATGTGTGGTGTGTTTTAGATAAAGTTCCTGCTTTGATTGTATTTACAGGATGTATGATTAATGTTCATGTGTGGTGTGTTTTAGATAAAGTTCCTGCTTTGATTGTATTTACAGGATGTATGATTAATGTTCATGTGTGGTGTGTTTTAGATAAAGTTCCTGCTTTGATTGTATTTACAGGATGTATGATTAATGTTCATGTGTGGTGTGTTTTAGATAAAGTTCCTGCTTTGATTGCATTTACAGAATGTATGATTAATGTTCATGTGTGGTGTGTTTTAGATAAAGTTCCTGCTTTGATTGTATTTACAGGATGTATGATTAATGTTCATGTGTGGTGTGTTTTAGATAAAGTTCCTGCTTTGATTGTATTTACAGGATGTATGATTAATGTTCATGTGTGGTGTGTTTTAGATAAAGTTCCTGCTTTGATTGCATTTACAGAATGTATGATTAATGTTCATGTGTGGTGTGTTTTCGATAAAATTCCTGTTTTGACTGTATAAATATAGAGCGGGTTTGCTTGTAAAACTCAGAGTTTTGCCTCAGTGCGGACTGAGCGGACTCTCCGAGATATCTTGTTAGAAAATAAAATTCTCTCGAAGTGCGACTCTGAAAGTCTCCGCCTGAGTTAAATTAAGCTAAAATTTCCTCGACACTATCCTTCCTGAACGTTGAATACCCTTGGATGTTGAGTTCCCAGCCCTGATCATCCTGGAGCCACGTCTCTGTAATAAGAAATAGGAGCAGGAGTCAGCCATTCGGCCCCTCGAGCCTGCTCCGCCATTTAATACGATCATGGCTGATCCGATCATGGATTCAGGTCCACTTCCCCACCCACTCCCCATAACCCCTTATTGGTTAAGAAACTGCCTATCTCTGTCTTAAATTTATTCAATGACCCGGCTTCCACAGCTCTCTGAGGCAGCGAAATCCACAGATAGAAAATAGGTGCAGGAGCAGGCCATTCGGTCCTTCGAGCCTGCACCACCATTCAATAAGATCATGGCTGATCATTCACCTCAATACTCCTTTCCTGCTTTCGCTCCACACCCCTTGATCCCTTTAGCCATAAAGGCCATATCTAACTCCCTCTTGAATATATCTAACGAACTGGACTCCACAGCTTCCTGTGGTAGGGAATTCCACAGGTTAACAACTCTCTGGGTGAAGATGTTTCTTCTCATCTCGGTCCTAAATGGTTACCCCTTATCCTTAGACTGTGTCCCCTGGTTCTGGACTTCCCCAACATCGGGAACATTCTTCCTGCATCTAACCTGTCCAGTCCCGTCAAAATGTTATATGTTTCTATGAGATGCCCTCTCATTCTTCTAAACTCCAGTGAATACAGGCCCAGTCGATCCAGTCTCTCCTCATATGTCAGTCCAGCCATCCCGGGAATCAGTCTGGTGAACCTTCGCTGCACTCCCTCAATAGCAAGAACGTCCTTCCTCAGATTACGAGACCAAAACTGGACACAATATTCCAGGTGAGGCCTCACCAAGGCCCTGTACAACTGCAGTAAGACCTCCCTGTTCCTATACTTTTAACCAATAAGGGAATTAAGGGTTATGGGGAGCGGGCGGGTAAGTGGAGCTGAGTCCACGGCCAGATCAGCCATGATCTTGTTAAATGGCGGAGCAGGCTCGAGGGGCTAGATGGCCATGTTATGTTCTTATGTTGTTATGTTGTTATACTCAAATCCTCTCACTATGAAGGCCAGCATGTCATTTGTTTTCTTTACTGCCTGCCCTGAGAGGAAATTCCTCCTCATCTCAGTTTTAAATGGGCGGCCCCTTATTCTAAGACCATGCCCCCTCGTTCTAAATTCCCCCATCAGTGGAAACATTCTCTCTGCATCCACCCTGTCAAGCCCCCTCATAATCTTATACGTTTCAATAAGATCACCTCTCATTCTTCTGAATTACAATGAGTAGAGGCCCAACCTACTCAACCTTTCCTCATAAGTCGACCCCCTCATCTCCGGAATCAACCGAGTGAACCTTCTCTGAACTGCCTCCAAAGCAAGTATATCCTTTCGTAAATATGGAAACCAAAACTGCACGCAGTACTCCAGGTGTGGCCTCACCAATACCCTGTATAACTGTAGCAAGACTTCCCTGCTTTTATACTCCATCCCCTTTGCAATAAAGGCCAAGATACCATTGGCCTTCCTGATCACTTGCTGTACCTGCATACTATCCTTTTGTGTTTCATGCACAAGTACCCCCAGGTCCCGCTGTACTGCAGCACTTTGCAATCTTTCTCCATTTAAATAATAATTTGCTCTTTAATTTTTTCTGCCAAAGTGCATGACCTCACACTGCCAACATTATACTCCACCGGCCAAATTTTTGTCCACTCACTGAGCCTGTCTATATCCTTTTACAGGTTTTTTTGTGTCCTCCTCACACATTGCTTTTCCTCCCATCTTTGTACCATCAGCAAACTTGGCTACGTTACACTCAGTCCCCTCTTCCAAGTCGTTAATATAGATTGTAAATAGTTGAGGACCCAGCACTGATCCCTGCGGCACCCCACTGGTTAATGATTGCCAACGCAAGAATGAACCATTTCCCGACTCTCTGTTTTCTGTTAGTTAGCCAATCCTCTATCCATGCTAATATATTACCCCCAACCCCATGAACTTTTATCTTGTGCAGTAACCTTTTATGTGGCACCTTGTCAAATGCCTTCTGGAAATCCAAATACACCACATCCACTGGTTCCCCTTTATCCACCCTGTTCGTTACATCCTCAAAGAATTCCAGCAAATTTGTCAAACCTGACTTCCCCTTCATAAATCCATGCTGACTCTGCCTGACTGAATTCTGCTTTTCCAAATGTCCTGCTACTGCTTCTTTAATAATGGACTCCAACATTTTCCCAACCACAAATGTTAGCTAACTGGTCTATAGTTTCCTGCTTTTTGTCTGCCTCCTTTTTTAATTAGGGTTGTTACATTTGCAGTTTTCCAATCTGCTGGGACCTCCCCAGAATCCAGGGAATTTTGGTAAATTACAACCAATGCATCCACAATCCCTGCCGCTACTTCTCTTAAGACCCTAGGATGTGAGCCATCAGGTCCAGGGGTTTTATCTGCCTTTCGTCCCATTATCTTACTGAGTACCACCTCCTTAGTGATTGTGATTGTGTTAAGTTCCTCCCCCCGTAGCCCCTTGACTATCCACTGTTGGAATATTAGAAACATAGAAAATAGGTGCAGGAGCAGGCCATTCGGCCCTTCGAGCCTGCACCACCATTCAATATCATGGCTGATCATTCACCTCAGTACCCCTTTCCTGCTTTCTCTCCATACCCCTTGATCCCTTTAGCCGTAAGGGCCATATCTAACTCCCTCTTGAATATATCCAATGAACTGACCTCAACAACTCTCTGCGGCAGGGAACTCCACAGGTTCACAACTCTCTGAGTGAAAGTGTTTCTCCTCATCTCCGTCCTAAATGGCTTACCCCTTATCCTGAGATTATGTCCCCTGGTTCTGGACTTCCCCAACATCAGGAACATTCTTCCCACATCTAACCTGTCCAGTCCCGTCAGAATTTTATATGTTTCTATGAGATCCCCTCTCATCCTTCTAAACTCCAGTGAATACAGACTCAGTCGATCCAGTCTCTCCTCATATGTCAGTCCTGCCATCCTGAGAATCAGTCTGGTGAACCTTCGCTGCACCCCCTCAATAGCAAGAACGTCCTTCCTCAGATTAGGAGACCAAAACTGAACACAATATTCCAGGTGAGGCCTCACCAAGGCCCTGTACAACTGCAGTAAGACCTCCCTGCTCCTATACTCAAATCCCCTCGCTATGAAGGCCAACATACCATTTGCCTTCACCGCCTGCTGTACCTGCATGCCAACTTTCAATGACTGATGTACCATGACACCCAGATCTCGTTGCACCTCCCCTTTTCCTAATCTGCCACCATTCAGATAATATTCTGCCTTCGTGTTTTTGCCACCAAAGTGGATAACCTCACATTTACCCACATTATACTGCATCTGCCATGCATTTGCCCACTCACCTAACCTGTCCAAGTCACCCTGCAGCCTTTTAGCGTCCCCCTCACAGCTCACACCGCCACCCAGCTTAGTGTCATCTGCAAACTTGGAGATATTACACACAATTCCTTCATCTAAATCATTGATGTATATTGTAAATAGCTGGAGTCCCAGCACTGAGCCCTGCGACACCCCACTAGTCATTGCCTGCCATTCTGAAAAGGATCCGTTTATCCCAACTCTCTGCTTCCTGTCTGCCAACCAGTTCTCTATCCACGTCAGTACACTACCCCCAATACCATGTGCTTTCATTTTGCCAATCTCTTGTGTGGGACCTTGTCAAAAGCCTTTTGAAAGTCCAAATACACCACATCCACTGGTTCTCCCTTGTCCACTCTAGTAGTTACATCCTCAAACAATTCTAGAAAATTTGTCAAGCAGGATTTCCCTTTCATAAATCCATGCTGACTTGGACCGATCCTGTCACTGCTTTCCAAATGTGCTGCTATTTCATCTTTAATAATTGATTCCAACATTTTCCCCGCTACCAATGTCAGGCTAACCGGTCTATAATTACCCGTTTTCTCTCTCCCTCCTTTCTTAAAAAGTGGTGTTACATTAGCTACCCTCCAGTCCATAGGAACTGATCCAGAGTCAATAGACTGTTGGAAAATGATCACCAGTGCATCCACTATTTCTAGGGCTACTTCCTTAAGTACTCTGGGATGCAGACTATCAGGTCCCTTGGATTTATCGGCCTTCAATCCCATCAATTTCCCCAACACAATTTCCTGCCTAATAAGGATTTCCTTCAGTTCCTCCTTCTCACTCGACCCTCGGTCCTCTAGTATTTCTGAAAGGTTATTTGTATCTTCCTACGTGACGACAGAACCAAAGTATTTGTTTAACTGGTCCGTCATTTCTTTGTTCCCCATTATAAATTCACCTGAATCTAACTGCAAGGGACCTACGTTTGTTTTCACTAATCTTTTTCTCTTTCTCATATCTATAGAAGCTTTTGCAGTCAGTTTTTATGTTCCCAGCAAGCTTCCTCTCATACTCTATTTTCCCCCTCCTAATTAAACCCTTTGTCCTCCTCTGCTATCTTATAAAATTTTCCCAGTCTTCAGGTTTGCTGCTTTTTCTGGCCAATTTATATGCCTCTTCCTTGGATTTAACACTATCCTTAATTTCCCTTGTTAGCCACGGTTGAGCCACCTTCCCCGTTTTATTTTGTTAGTGGCCTCTACCGCAAAGACTGATACAAAATATTTGTTCAGAGTTTCTGCCATCTCCATGTTCCCCATTACTAATTCCCTGATCTCATCCTCTAAGGGACCAACATTTACTTTAGCCACTCTTTTCCTTTTTATATACCGAAAGAAACTCTTGCTATCTGTTTTTATATTTTGTGCTAGTTTACTTTTATAGTCTATCTTCCCTTTCTTAATCATGTTTTTAATCATTCTTGGCTGGTTTTTAAAAGCTTCCCAATCTTCTGTCCTCCCACTAGTTTTGGTCACTTTGTATGTTCTTGTCTTTAATTGGATACTGTCCTTTATTTCTTTCGGTAGCCACGGATGGCTATCTTTTCTCTCACACCCTTTTCTCCTCACTGGAATATATCTTTCTTGAGATACATCTCCTTAAATGTACACCACTGTTCATCAACCGTCCTACACTTTAATCTATTTTCCCAGTCCACTTTACCCAACTCTGCCCTCATACCTACATAGTCTCCTTTATTTAAGCTTAGTACGCTGGTTAGAGATCCAACTTTCTCGCCCTCCATCTGAATTTGAAATTCAACCATGCTATGGTCACTCATTCCAAGGGGGTCCTTTACTAGGAGATTGTTTATTAATCCTGTCTCATTACACAGGACCAGATCTAAGATAGCCTGCCCCCTGGTTAGTTCCGTTACATACTGCTCAAGTAACCCGTCCCTTATGCACTCTATGAACTCTTCCTCAAGGCTACATAGAAACATAGAAAATAGGTGCAGGAGTTGGCCATTCGGCCCTTCGAGCCTGCACCGCCATTCAATGAGTTCATGGCTGAACATGCAACTTCAGTACCCCATTCCTGCTTTCTCGCCATACCCCTTGATCCCCCTAGTAGTAAGGACTACATCTAACTCCTTCTTGAATATATTTAGTGAATTCGCCTCAACTACTTTCTGTGGTAGAGAATTCCACAGGTTCACCACTCTCTGGGTGAAGAAGTTTCTCCTCATCTCGGTCCTAAATGGCTTACCCCTTATCCTTAGACTGTGACCCCTGGTTCTGGACTTCCCCAACATTGGGAACATTCTTCCTGCATCTAACCTGTCTAAACCCGTCAGAATTTTAAACATTTCTATGAGATCCCCTCTCATTCTTCTGAACTCCAGTGAATACAAGCCCAGTTGATCCAGTCTTTCTTGATATGTCAGTCCCGCCATCCCGGGAATCAGTCTGGTGAACCTTCGCTGCACTCCCTCAATAGCAAGAACGTCCTTCCTCAAGTTAGGAGACCAAAACTGTACACAATACTCCAGGTGTGGCCTCACCAAGGCCCTGTACAACTGTAGCAACACCTCCCTGCCCCTGTACTCAAATCCCCTCGCTATGAAGGCCAACATGCCATTTGCTTTCTTAACAGCCTGCTGTACCTGCATGCCAACCTTCAAATGACTGATGTACCATGACACCCTAATCTCATTTCCTAATCTGTCACCATTCAGATAATAGTCTGTCTCTCTGTTTTTACCACCAAAGTGGATAACCTCACATTTATCCACATTTTACTACATCTGCCATACATTTGCCCACTCACCTAACCTATCCAAGTCACTCTGCAGCCTCATAGCATCCTCCTCGCAGCTCACACTGCCACCCAACTTAGTGTCATCCGCAAATTTGGAGATACTACATTTAATCCCCTCGTCTAAATCATTAATGTACAGTGTAAACAGCTGGGGCCCCAGCACAGAACCTTGCGGTACCCCACTAGTCACTGCCTGCCATTCTGAAAAGTACCCGTTTACTCCTACTCTTTGCTTCCTGTCTGACAACCAGTTCTCAATCCACGTCAGCACACTACCCCCAATCCCATGTGCTTTAACTTTGCACATTAATCTCTTGTGTGGGACCTTGTCGAAAGCCTTCTGAAAGTCCAAATATACCACATCAACTGGTTCTCCCTTGTCCACTCTACTGGAAACATCCTCAAAAAATTCCAGAAGATTTGTCAAGCATTTGACCCTGACCCATTTGATTCGTCCAATCAATATGGAGGTTAAAATCACCCATGATTATTGCTATTCCCTTTTTACAAGCCCCCATTATTTCCTGGTTTATACTCCGACCAACAGAGTTGCTACTCTTAGGGGGCCTATAGACTACGCCCACCAGTGACTTTTTCCCCTTATTATTCCTGATCTCCACCCAACTTGTTTCAACATCCTGATCATTTGAGCCAATATCATTTCTCACAATTGCAGTGATTCCATCCTTTATCAACAGAGCTACCCCACCTCCTTTTCCTTTCTGTCTGTCCTCCTGGATTGTCAAGCACCCCTGAATGTTTAGTTCCCAGTCTTGGTCACCTTGCAACCACGTCTCTGTTACGGCCACCAGATCATACCCATTTGCAACTATTTGTGCAGACATCTATTTTCGTCACGAATGCTGCGTGCATTCAGATAAAGAGCTTTTATCCCCAGCATCGAAGCACTGACCACACTCGACCAGCTCCGTTGGGCGGGCCACATGTGTCGGGCATGCGAGCCCCAGGTGGGCAGAGGAAACGTTACAAGGGACCACCCTCAAAGCCTCCCCTGATAAAGTGCAACATCCCCCACCGACACCTGGGAGTCCCTGGGCCCAAAGACCAGTCCCGCCCCCAAGTGGAGGAAGTGCATCCGGGAGGGGCGCTGAGCACCTCGAGTCTCGTCGCCGAGAGCGCGCAGAAAGCGAGCGCCAGGCAGCGGAAGGAGCGTGCGGCAAACCAGTCCCACCCTCCCTTTCTCCTGTATGGCCCCGGTTTCTGATTCACCTTTATTTTTATACACTCTGTCCCTTCCTGGCACGCTCTGCTTTTCGTTTTCCCCCAGTACTACCCTGCTCGATTGCCTTCTCCTTATTCTTTGAGCTTTTAGGTTTCTGCTCACCTGACCCCTACTCTCTCCCCCCGGCCACTAATTCATTTAAAGCTCTCTCTCTCTACAGGCCTAGTCATTCGGTTCGCCAGGACCCGAGTCCCAGCACGGTCTAAGTGGCGCCCATCCCGACGGAATAGCTCCCTCTTTACCCAAAATACTGGTGCCAGTGCCCCAGGAACCAAAACCTATTCCTCCCACAGCAGTCTTTGAGCCACGGGTTTAACTCTCTGATCCTATTTACCCCTATGCAAACTTGCTTGCGGCTTAGTTAGTAATCCACAGATTATTAGCTTTGTGGTTCTGCTTTTTAAATTTGGCCCCTGGCTGCTCATAATCCCTCAGCAGAACCTCGTTCTTTGTCCTATCTGTGTCGCTGGTACCCACATGGACCACGACAACTGGATCTTTTCCCCCCCCCCCTCTCCCACTCCAAGTTCCTCTCCAGCCCAGAGGAGATGTCCTTAACCCTAACTCCGGGCAGGCAACACAGCCTTCGGGACTCACGCACGCGGCTGCAGAGAACGGTATCTATCTCCCCCAACTACGACGTTTCTTTTTACCCCCCCCCCGGCTTGAATGGCCCCCCCCCCCCCCCGTACCACACTGCTGTGGTCAGTTTGCCCATCCTCTCTGCAGTCCTTGCTCTCGTCCACACACAAGTGCCTCGAACCCGTTGGACAAGAGCATGGGCCGAGGCCCCTCGATCACTACCTCCTGGAGCCCCACACCACCTGATCTGGTCATCGTCACGTCGCTGTGTGTGGGAGCTTGCTGTGCACAAATTGGCGTTTCCCACATTACAACAGCGACCACACGCCAAAAGTACTTCATTGGCCGCAAAGCGCTTTGAGACGTGCGGTGGTCGTGAAAGGCGCTATATAAATGCAAGTCTGCCTTTCTTTCTCAGCTCAGTCCTAAATGGCCGAGCCCTTATTCTGAGACTGTGTGAACACCCTGGTTCTAGACTCCCCAGCCCCGGGGGGGGGGGAAACACCCTCCCTGCATCTACCGTGTCAAGCCCTCTGAAAATGTTATACGTTTCAAGAGATCGCCTCTCATTCGTCTAAACTCTAGGGAATATAGGCCTCAATCTCTCCTCATAGGACAATCCCTCCCCCCCCCCCATCCCAAAATCTCTCTCGGTCCAAGATCACTGGAACAGGACCCTGCCTTCAGTTCAAAAAAATATCTTCAAATTAAAACAAAAACGCTGGTATCTGTAACAGTAAACGGTCAATTTGTCTCACTGTCGTTTGAGAAAAACCCCAACCAGTTCATTAACGCCCCCTTTAGGGGAGCAAAACCTGCCATTCTTACCCAGCCCTGGCCTTTTCCCGACTCCAGTCCCACACATCAACGGGGCCGACTCTTAAACTGCTCCCTGAAGCAACTGAGCAAGCCACCCAGTTGTATCGGTCGCGACACGGGTTAACAAGGCCATAAAAAAGCAAAGCAAACACTCGGGTCTATGTCCGGAGGTGTAGAATTGAAAAGTAGGGGAGTTATGCTAAACCTGTATCGAACCTTGGTGAGACCACACTTGGAGCACTGAGTACAGTTCTGGTCGCCATAGTGTAAAAAGGATATAGAGGCACTGGAGAGGGTGCAGGGAAGATTTACAAGGATAATACCAGAAATGCGAGGGTGTACATATCAGGAAACGAACAAGCTGGGTCTGCTTTCTCTTGATACAAAGGCTGAGGGGTGACCTAATAGAGGTCTTTAAAATTATGGAAGGTTTTGATAGAGTGGATACAGAGAGAATGTTTCCACTTGTGGGGAAGAGGATAACTAGAGGCCATTAATATAAGATCGTCACCCAGAAATCTAATGGGGAATTCAGGAGGATCTTCTTTACCCAGAGAGCGGTGAGAATGTGGAACGCGCTGCCACAGGGAGGGGTTGAGGCGAATAGTATCGATGCTTTTAAGGGGAGGCTAGATAAACATATGAGGGAGAAGGGAATAGAGGGTTATGCTGATAGATTTAGATGAGGAAAGACGGGAGGAGGCTCGAGTGGAGCATAAACGCCGGCATGGACTGGTTGGGCCAAATGGCCTGTTTCTGTGCCCTATATCCTCTGAATCCAAACCGATTCAAGGTGGTCACCCAGTGCCACCTACTCAGGGGGCAATTAGAGAAGGGTAATAAATGCCAACATTGCCAGTGATGCCCTCATCCCGAGAACAATCACGTGCCAAGTCTCTGTCGCTTGCTCAGAACTCGATTCTCCGACAGAAAAAAAGGACACACCGAGCCAATCCCACCAGGGGTATTCACCGAGCCAATCCCACCACCGAGCTCGCCGCTGCCCTTAACTTACTTCAAAAACAATCATAGGACGGTCCCAGCACAGGAGGCGACCATTCGGCCCATCGAGCCCGTGCCGGCTCTCTGCAAGAGCACCTCAGCCACTCCCCACACCCCCGCCCTTTCCCCGGAGCTAATTTTTTTTTCCTTCGGGTACTAATCCAATTCTCTTTTGAAAGCCGCGATTGAGTCTGCCTCCACCACCCTCTCAGGCCGTGCAGTCCGGGTCCTAACCACTTGCTGCGTTTAAAAAAAAAAACCTTTCGCCTTTGGTTTTTCTAATCATCTTAAACCCGTGTCCACTGGCTCTCCACCCTTCCGCCAATGGGGAAACAGTTTCTCTCGACCCACTCTGTCGAAACCCCTCGCGATTTTACGCAAGAAATAGGAGTCGTCGGCCATTCGGCCCCTCGAGCCTGCTCCGCCATTCAATATCACGGCTGATCCAATCATGGGCTCAGCTCCACTTCCCCGCCCGCTCCCCATAACCCTTGACTCCCTTATCGCCCAAAAATCTGTCTATCGCCCAGTTTTGAGGCTTTCTGATAAGTTTTGGTTGTGACGGGTGGGGTGGGGGTGGGGGTTGGAGGACTAGTTGTGCCCCTCGAGAGGAAGGGGAAGGGGAAGGGAAGGGATTTTTCTACCACCACAGTTTCAAAAACCCATCCCAGGCATTGCCCCCCCCTTCTCTCTCCCCCGGTGCCCACAGGCCATTTATAAACCCCACCCCCACCCCCAAACCCTCACCCAGCTGAGTCACTCCCACCGCCTGTCAATAACACAGAAAGATGTGCCCCTTTAAGAAGCAGGGAGAGGGGGGTACGCACCTTTAATTCCAAACCACTTGCCCAAAGTGGTCATCTTTTCTTCAACCAGGAAGTTACTGGCAGAAAATAAAATTAATGGCAACAATTAATTTCCCCCCTCCCAACTCCTCTTCGTCTTCCTTCCTTGCAGCACTTCAGAGCTGGAGGCTTTGGGATCCCAGTCCCAGACTTGTAGAAACTTCTTTGCTATCACTTTCCCACCACTGTTGCTCAAACTTACGACTCCCAACTTTTGGTCGCCACTTCCGGGTTTGTGGGGAGGACGGGTCATGTGACACCGTCAGCGGGGTAGACCGCTTTCCCCGTGACGTCACGTCACATGCCAAGGCCCTGCGGCTGCCCTCGGCCGCGCCTGACAACACACATTTCAGCTTGAAAACCAATAATCGGTGGATGGTCGGACGGAAATATATTTAGATAGATAGATAGATAGATAGATAGATAGATAGATATTTAGATAGATAGATAGATCAGTTGCAGCTATATGAGAGGAATACACATGCAGAAATATAGATAACTATCTCGATAAATCATCATCACAGGCCGTCCCTCGAATCGAGGAAGACTTGCTCCCACTCTAAAAGTGACTGAACAGTCCAATACGGGAATTACAGTCTCTGTCACAGGTGGGACAGACAGTGGTTGAGGGAAGGGGAGGGTGGGGAGTCTGGTTTGCCGCACGCTCCTTCCGCTGCCTGCGCTTGATTTCTGCACGCTCTCGGCAACGAGACTCGAGGTGCTCAGCGCCCTCCCGGATGCCCTTCCTCCACTTAGGGCGGACTGGTCTTTGGGCCAGGGACTCCCAGATGTCGGTGGGGATGTTGCACTTTATCAGGGAGGCTTTGAGGGTGGTCCCTTGTCACGTTTCCTCTGCCCACCTGGGGCTTGCTTGCCGTGAAGGAGTTCCAAGTAGAGCGCTTGCTTTGGGAGTCTTGTGTCGGGCATACGAACAATGTGGCCCCGCCCAGCGGAGCTGGTCAAGTGTGTGGTCAGTGCTTCGATACTGGGGATGTTGGCCTGGTCGAGGACGCTAACGTTGGTGCGTCTGTCCTCCCAGGGGATTTGCAGGATCTTGGGGAGACATCATTGGTGGTATTTCTCCAGCGACTTGAGGTGTCTACTGTGTATGGTCCACATCTCTGAGCCATACAGGAGGGCGGGTATCACTACAGCCCTGTAGACCATGAGCTTGGTGGTGGATTTGAGGGCCTGGTCTTCGAACTCTCTCTTCCTCAGGTGGCCAAAGGCTTGGCTGGCGCACTGAAGGCGGTGTTGGACCTCGTCGGCGATGTCTGCCCTTGCTGATAAGAGGCTCCCGAGAGAAGGGAAGTGGTCCACATTGTCCAGGGCCGTGCTGTGGATCTTGATGACTGGGGGGGGGGTCAGTGCTGTGTGGCAGGGTCAGGTTGGTGGAGGACCTTTGTCTTACGGATGTTCAGTGTACAACGCCTCCATTCGCGCTGCACCCCCTGAGGCATGGCCCAGATGCCAAAACTTCCTTACCAAAGTGCACCCTATTCCCGGCCACTAACTTGCCCACCCCACCTCCATTTTCGCCCCGAAAACAGAATAGCTGAAGATCCCGCCCAAAGTGTTTTTAAAGGGGGGGGGCGGGGTACCAAAGCTGTTGCCCTGTTCTACGGCTGAGAATCTGGGGCACAAATTCCTCTGGGGGTCTTCCCGCGGGCAATTGCCTCCTCGCTGGAGATGTTTTGCGAATGTACCCGGTGGTCTAGGAGGCGCCCTGAATTCCGATGGGGGAGGCTTTCTCGTTCTGCGTTGCGAAGCGCGCTTCCACCCAGAGGGTTCCGACGCAGGAGATGCGTTGACGGCACAAATAGATACAAATGGGTATGATCTGATAGCCATTACAGAGACGTGGTTGCAAGGTGTTCAGCCAATCAGGGAAGTATTTCACAGGTTCCCATTAATAGCACTGAGACTCGCGTATCTACCGGTTCTCAGTGCTATTAATGGGAACAAACGCAGTCACACAAAATAATAAAAAATAAAAAGCAGACCACGCATATTTAAAATTAATTGAAATTAAAGTTATTACGTCTTACAAAAATAAAATATTTTCCCGATTTTTTAAAAAGTTTTGCCCGCTGAAAGCCAGCCTTTCCGACGCCTTCCCAGGTCTGTAGAAACTTCGTACGGGCCCAGGGAGGTCGTAATTTCCACACCTCTGTCTCTCTGCCTTGCCCGATTTGCCAAAGACTGACGAGTTGGGGACAGCAGCCGGACTCGGGCGCAGATATATAGAAAAAACATTATTGTTGAACCAGAAGCTCGTGAGTCACAAGTGGGGAGACATGCACAGCACAGATGGACATTGAGCCTGACGTCGCCAGAGGGATCTCCTGATTGGCTGCTCCATGGCAACACTTCCAGCAGCATGCCCCTCCCCTCCCATTCACGACAAAACCCGAGTCAGGGCAACACGCAACCTGTGAGGCAAACTCATTCTCGCAATCCACACTGTTGCGGGATAAAACCTACCTCCAGGTTGTGAGAGTGTTTTTGTACAACGATTATATGATAAAATTAACTAAAATGCGTGTGAGCTTAGCTAACTGTGGTAAAAGGTGTGAAGCAAAGCATGATGGTAAATCGAGCCAATATTATGCTGACCATTGCAACTGATGTAGCTTTGTTATGATAGCGACGTGGACCATCTACAGCAGACACCTCGAATTGCTGGAGAAATACCACCAGCGGTGTCTCCGCAAGATCCTGCAAATCCCCCTGGGAGGACAGACGCACCAACGTTAGCGTCCTCGACCAGGCCAACATCCCCAGTATCGAAGCACTGACCACACTCGACCAGCTCCGCTGGGCAGGGCCACATTGTCCGCATGCCCCCGACACGAGACTCCCAAAGCAAGCACTCTACTTGGAACTCCGACACGGCAAGCGAGCCCCAGGTGGGCAGAGGAAACATTACAAGGGACCACCCTCAAAGCCTCCCTTGATAAAATACATCCTCACCGACACCTGGGAGTCCCTGGCCAAAGACCAGTCCGCCCTAAGTGGAGGAAGTGCATCCGGGAGGGCGCTGAGCACCTCGAGTCTCGTCGCCGAGAACGTGCAGAAAGCAAGCGCAGGCAGCGGAAGGAGCGTGCGACAAACCAGTCCCACCCTCCCCTTCCCTCAACCACTGTCTGTCCCATCTGTGACAGAGACTGTAATTCCCGTATTGGACTGTTCAGTTACCTGAGAACTCACTTTTAGAGTGGAAGCAAGTCTTGTGAGGCTATCCACTTTGGTGGTAAAAACAGAGAGACAGACTATTATCTGAATGGTGACAGATTCAGAAAAGGGGAGGTGCAACGAGACCTGGGTGTCATGGTACATCAGTCATTGAAGGTTGGCATGCAGGTACAGCAGGCGGTTAAGAAAGCAAATGGCATGTTTGCCTTCATAGCGAGGGGATTTGAGTACAGGGGCAGAGAGGTGTTACTACAGTTGTACAGGGCCTTGGTGAGGCCACACCTGGAGTATTGTGTACAGTTTTGGTCTCCTAACTTGAGGAAGGACGTTCTTGCTATTGAGGGAGTGCAGCGAAGGTTCACCAGACTGATTCCCGGGATGGCGGGACTGACATATCAAGAAAGACTGGATCAACTGGGCTTGTATTCACTGGAGTTCAGAAGAATGAGAGGGGATCTTATAGAAACGTTTAAAATTCTGATGGGTTCAGACAGGTTAGATGCAGGAAGAATGTTCCCAATGTTGGGGAAGTCCAGAACCAGGGGTCACAGTCGAAGGATAAGGGGTAAGCCATTTAGGACCGAGATGAGGAGAAACTTCTTCACCCAGAGAGTGGTGAACCTGTGGAATTCTCTACCACAGAAAGTTGTTGAGGCCAATTCACTAAATATATTCAAGAAGGAGTTAGATGTAGCCCTTACTACTCGGGGGATCAAGGGGTATGGCGAGAAAGCAGGAATGGGGTACTGAAGTTGCATGTTCAGCCATGAACTCATTGAATGGCGGTGCAGGCTCGAAGGGCCGAATGGCCTACTCCTGCACCTATTTTCTATGTTTCTATGCTTCCTCGATTCCGAGGGACTGCTTATGATGATGATTGTTATGTATTTAACCCTTTGTAACCTGCATCACACCACCACCAGAGGGCTGACCTGTTGGAGTCCCAGGGGATCCCAGCATCCCTTGGGAGCACGGTATATAAGCAGGCCACCCTCGAGGTACCTGCACTCTGGAGTCGCAACAAAGGAGCAAAGGTCACACTTGCTCATTGTACACAGCGCTCAGTTTCATCCTTTATTATGAGCGTAACATTGATGTTATGATAGTGCCCAGGATGTTCAAGGCCAGGATATTAATGAGCCACAAAATAAAACAAAAGTCTACAACGCACTCATTATCGCTAAAGCGTAAATCATACGAGATTCTTTACAAAGAAGTTCTTAGCGGGTGATATTCCGTTGGCAAAAATACCAGATAAGGGGCTGGATTTTCCGGGGTTTTTTTTTTTGCGCACCGCGGTTCGCTCCGGAGCGCCGTGAGATGGGGCGGCGAGGTTTCCCGCGACCGCTCGCGATCCGTGGGCGGGGTTTTGCGCTGGCGCTCAGCAGCACCCCAGAGGCGAGCTGCGCTGGATGTGTGGCACCTCTCGCTGCGACACCGTCCGAGGTTGGACTGGAGCCCGACCCGTACGCCTGGTAATCGCGCCCCGCAATGACTGCCTGGGGAAACCATGACAGCCGTGGCAGCGAAGGTGGTCAAGTGCTCCGCAGATCAGTGCGATTGGTTGACCTTTTCGTTGTCTTTCGCGATTTGTATTGTGGTGGCGAGGGCACTGTTTTGGGAATGTTTGTGTGGGTTTTTTTTCCAAGGTCGCTCTCGGAGCACCGCACGTTCCGGCACTGTAGTCCACGAGTGTCAACGTACAGAGGGACCTGGGTGTCCTTGTACACCAGTCACTGAAAGCAAACATGCAGGAGCAGCCAGCAGTTAGGAAGGCAAATGGTACGTTGGCCTTCATTGCAAGAGGATTTGAGGACAGGAGCGAGGATGTCTTACTGCGGTTATACAGGGCCTTGGTGAGACCGCACCTGGAGTACTGTGTGCTGTTTTGGTCTCCTTTGACACCTGGGAGACCCTGGCCGCAGACCGCCCGAGGTGGAGAAAGTCCACCCGGGAGGGCGTTGAGCTCTTCGAGTCTCAACGCAAAGAGCACGAAGGGTTCAAGCGCAGGCAGCGGAAGGAGCGTGCGGCAAACCAGCCTCACCGACCCCTTCCCCCGACAAATGTCTGTCCCACCTGTAGCAGGGTCTGTGCGTCTCGTATCGGACTGTTCAGCCATCAAAGAACTCACTTTGGGAGTGCAAGCAAGTCCTCCTCGATTCCGAGGGACTGCCTATTGTGATATATTCACAGAGCACAGCACACACAGCTCCTAACATGGCAGGCAGCTCTCTCAGAAGCCTCCGGAAATCTGCCTGGTTCTGTTTATTATTAACCCTGCACTTGCAGTACACAATACGTCCACATCCACAGTGTGGAGCTACAAACATTACAAGCTTACAGACATTACACTTCTCCCTCCTTAATGAAGAAGTTATTATAAGAAACATCATACATAACTTTCATGTTTATACATAACAGAGGATATAAACTTATTTTTTTCCATATTTACAAATTTAACTTTACCACTTGTTTTCTGTTTCAAAGAGGATACCTTCGCTCTCGAACAGAACCTTCCAAACATGGTGTCGAATCTAAACTCATTCGAGGCTTATCCTGAAGAACGTTTTCCTCCACGGAATTTCCTTGATTTTCATTTGAACTCACTCTAACTTCAGGCTCTTTGTTTTCCTGACTCGGACTCAGACTTTCATTCTGATTCTCTCCTGGATTTGTTTCCAGTACATTGGATTTAGGATTTGCTGCTGGTGTATCAAAACTATCTGATGAGTCGGAAATAATTGAATTATTCCCACCTTCAACTCCTTCCATGTCTGTAGGTAAAATATGATCAATATGAACAAACCTAACCTGTCCATTATCAAACATCTTTACCAAATATGTGCGAGGACCACATATCTTCACCACTCTTCCTGGTAACCACTTTAACCATTTATGGTGATGGTTCTTCACTCTCACCTTCTGGTTTAATTTCACACTTCTCTCTTTTACTCTACCTCTATCATGATTCTCTTTCTGTCTTAATTGTGTCTATTCGACGGACTGTGCCAAATTTGGCTTTAACAACGAGAATCTGGTTCGTGGCTGTTGCTTGAGAAACAACTCTGCTGGAGTATGAGGAGTATTTCGATATGTAGTCAAAAAATTAGCCCATTTGTGATCCAATGACAACTGTCATTTCCTTGGATTTGGATCTAACATTTGTTTTATGAGGGCACGTTTTACAATTTGTACAGTGCGCTCTGCTGCACCATTCGAAGCAGGATGGTATGGTGGAACCTTGGTATGTTTCACACCATTTTTGCTCGTGAATTGTGCAAATTCTTCTGAACGAAATTGTGGTCCATTATCCGAAACAATCTCTTCCGGGAGGCCAAATGAAGAAAATAATTTTCGTAAAATGTCCAATGTTTTACTTGTTATTTTCCACATTGGGAACACCTCAACCCACTTCGAATGGCTATCAATCACAATGAACAATTGTTGTCCTTCTAACTCAGCAAAATCAATATGTAGCCTTTCTGTATTCAATACCATATGTATATGCTGACAAAATGAAAGCCCATCTCTGCATTCGGGCTGCAGCTAATGTTGGAACTGGGGACTTTGGATGGAGGATTGCTGTTAGGGGCTTATGGTCCGTAACGATGGTAAACTTACGACCATACAAGTATTTGTGAAACTTCTTGACCCCAAAAATTAATGCCCTGGGAGGCCATTTCCATGGCTGTAATGGTATTGGTGGTGGTTGCTTGCTTACCGATTGACATGTCGTACACTGACTCATGATGTACTCTATCTCTTTATCAAGATCTGGCCACCATAAATAACTGCGTGCAAAACTCTTGGTCAAGCACATTTCCAGATCTGGTCATGGAGGTCTCCTAATAATTTGGACCTGAATTTATTTGGTATAACCAATCTTGCACCCCACATGATACAATCTTTATCTACTGATAATTCATTCCTACGAATGAAGAATGGATGTGTATCTTTGTCTGTTACCTGGTTTGGCCATCCATTTGCAATATACTCATACACCTTTGACATCACTGGGTCACGTTTGATTGCTCTACCAATCTCTTCAGCTGTGACTGGCAATGTATGAAAAATAAAACACTTCTTCCCTATCGGGTGTAACTTGTGATGGGGAAGGCAATCTAGACATTGCATCAGCATTACTGTGATCAGCTGATCCTCTGTATTCAATACCATATGTATACGCTGACAAAATCAAAGCCCATCTCTGCATTCGGGCTGCAGCTAATGTTGGAACTGGGGACTTTGGATGGAGGATTGCTGTTATGGGCTTATTGTCCGCAACAATGGTAAACTTACGACCATACAAGTATTTGTGAAACTTCTTGACCCCAAAAATTAATGCCAAGGCTTCCCTTTCAATTTGCTCCGAATTACTCTCACTGGCACTGAGAGTGTGTGAAGCAAAAGCAATTGGTCTCTCCTCCCCACTACGTGATACATGAGAGATCACTGCCCCAACTCCATACGGAGAGGCATCACATGCTAGCTTAATCTCCTTAGATATGTCATAGTGAACTAACATGGTGCTCTCTACCAATTTGCTTTTACACTCCTTGAATGCTGTATCGCATTCTTTTGACCACTTCCAATGGACCTGTTTTTTCAAAAGTTCATTCAGTGGATGTAATACTGTAGCTAAATTTGGTAGGAACTTCCCATAATAGTTCAAAAAACCCAAGAATGAACGAAGTTCAGTGACATTCCTGGGAGTGGGTGCATTTCTAATTGCATCCAATTTTTCCATGGTTGGATGGAAACCATCTTTGTCTACTCTGTACCCTAAGTACTCCACTGAGTTTTTAAATAACTCACACTTACGAGCAGACACTCGTACTCTGTGCTTCTCTAGCCATTTGAGGACTTCATTCAATATGTTATTATGAATTTGCCTATTTGGTGCTGAAATTAGTATGTCATCCAAATAACATACTACCCCTTCAATACCTTGCAAAATCTGGTTCATCACCCCTTGGAATATGGCAGGGGCGGAAGGCACTCCAAACGGCAGCCTATTAAATTGATATAGGCCTAGATGAGTATTTATAGTCAAACATGACTTGGACTCCTCGTCTAGTTCAAGCTGTAAGATCCAGTTTTGAGAAGATCTGACCACCTGTCAGTGTTGTGAACAAATCTTCTATATTCGGCAATGTATTGGGGACATTACCCTCTGGAACCTGGTTTACGGTTACTTTATAATCACCACACAATCTTACCTTACCATCGGACTTAGGTACAACAACAATGGGTGTAGCCCAATTACATCGATCTATCTTACAAATAATGTTCTCAGTCTCTAGTCTTTTGAGTTCTTGCTCAGCTTTCTCCTTGAGTGCATATGGTATGGAACGTGGCTTGTAGTAAACCGATCTAGCGTCCTTCTGTACCCTGACACGCACCTTGAAACCTAGGATCGGACTGCCCGATTCACAGAACACCTTCGATACTGCTTGATAACCTCATCTGTTGATGAAAATCTCGCTTCCACACAGAAAATCTTACTCCAATCCAGCTTCAGTGAGCTCAACCAATTTCTTCCTAGTCAGGCAGACTTGTCTCCTTTCACTACTATTAGAGTCAAGTTCTGAAATTGATCTTTATATTTCACCGGTACGGTGATACGACCTCCCACAGGAACTTTCTCTCCCGAGTAGCCTCGCAGCTCTATCTTGGATTTCTCCAGTTGAAAATCATGCAATTTGTGGAGGTACAGTGACTCCGGTACTACACTCACGGATGCACCCGTGTCAATTTCCATTGGTATCTTGAATCCCGCAACATCTATGTGGATTTTGATGCTTTCCGAATCGCTGTCCGTTAACCTCGTGCTCCTGATGACGTGTAACTCTAACATCTCCTCGTCCTGTTGTTGTTCATCCATGCTATGTAGTCTCTTGGGATTTCTAATCATAGCTTTGAACGCTGGACTCATAGCTTTGGAAGCTGGTTCACCCTTCAGTCGGCATGCCTTTGCAAGATGTCAGTTCTTTCTGCAGAAGAAACACTCTGCCTTCACGTATGGACAACTTTGAGCAATATGTTGTTCCAGGCACCTATAGCACGACTTCGACGCTCTGTTAGAATTTCCAGTTTCTGAGACTTTGGGCCCCCACCATCTTTTACTTTGAACCTGCAGGTGATTTACCTCGATTGACTGACGACCGTAATCATTATTTAATTCTCGGGAATATTGTTCGGCTATGCCCATCGACCTCGCTGTCTGACAAGCAATCTCAAAAGTCAAGTCATCCGTCGTCAATAACTTCCTTCTGATCGCATCATTTTTCACCCCACAAACAAAACGATCCCGTAATGCTCGGTTTTGAAAGTTTCCAAAATTACAGTGCAGCGATAGCTTTTTTAATGCAACCTTGTAATCACCGATACTTTCATCAGCCTTTTGATTCCGAATCCCGAAACGATAGCTTTCAGCAATTTCTAACGGTTTGGGGTTATAGTGTTGCTCCAGCTTCATTAAAATCTCTTTAAGCGTTGTGTCCTTTGGCTCGGCAGGCACAAGCAGATTTACAAGGGTTTCGTACAATGCCGGACCTGCCTCCGATAAGAAGATCGCTTTCTTACGTTCCAACACAGCCCGGTTCTGGACTGCATTGTCTGCATTCGATTATGTTATTTGCAGTGAAATACATTTCTAGCCGATCCACATACGTTTTAATACGTTCCCGGTGGTGTCTATATTCCCCGAAATGTCCGATTACACCTGCCATTTTAATCTCTAGCTGTTCACGCCGTGTGCTGTATTTTACCTCAGATTTTTGTAGCTTTTTCTCCAAAGACAGAAACTTCCAAAGTCTCTCTGTCGGCTGGCTGAATCCTTCACCAACAAAATTTAAGCTTTAAATCATCCGAAAAAAATCCCATCTCACCCCCAAAAGTGATATATTCACAGAGCACAGCACACACAACTCCGAACATGGCAGGCAGCTCTCTCGGAAGCCTCTGGAAATCTGCCTGGTTCTGTTTATTATTAACCCTGCACTTGCACTACACAATAGGTCCACATCCACAGTGTGGAGCTACAAACGTTACAAGCTTACAGACATTACACCGATGATGATGACCTAAGAAAGGATATACTTGCCATAGAGGGAGTGCAGCGAAGGTTCACCAGACTGGTTCCTGGGATGGCAGGACTGTCGTATGAGGAGAGATTGGGCCGACTGGGCCTGTGTTCACTCGAGTTTAGAAGAATGAGAGGGGATCTCATTGAAACGTATAAAGTTCTGACGGGGTTGGACAGACTGGATGCGGGGAGGATGTTCCCCCGGGGCTGGGAAGTCTAGAACAAGGGGTCACACAGTCTCAGGATACGGGGTAGGAAATTTAGGACCGAGATGAGGAGAAATGTTTTCACCCAGAGGGTGGTGAACCTGTGGAATTCTCTACCACAGAAGGCTGTGGAGGCCAAGTCAATGAATATATTGAAGAGGGAGATAGATAGATTTCTAGACATAAAAGGCATTAAGAGGTATGGGGAGAAAAGCGGGAATATGGTGTTGAGATAGAGGATCAGCCATGATCATATTGAATGGCGGTGCAGGCTCGAGGGGCCGAATGGCCTACTCCTGCTCCTATTTTCTATGTTTCCCATTTTTTGTGCCTTGCAAGTTGGCCAGCACCTCCATTCACGCGCGCCCCCCTTATCCAGGGCCTAAAATTCCTTGCTGTAGCGCTGACTATTCCCGGCTGCTAACTTTCCCGAGCCCCCCCCGCTTCCATTTTTAACCCCGGAAACAGAAAAGCCGATAAAATCCAAGGTGTTGAAGGTCAAAGGCTCGAGTTAATAGCGAGAGTATTGAAATGGCAAGCTATCACGTGCGTGCGTGCGTGCGCGCGCGTGTGGGGAAGGTCGCAGAAGGTCGGGGGCCGTCACAGGAGCGGTGAGCGGCCTTGGGGAGCAGCGTGGAGGTGTACCCGCGGCGAGGCACAGCGCGAGCTGGTGCAGGAGGGCGACGGCAGTGAAGAGTGACGTCATCAAGGTCCAGGTCGGTGATTGGAGCGTTGGGCAGACACAGCAGGAGCGGCGAGGTCAGGCTGGGGGGCGAAGGAGCGGCGAGAGATTGTAGAGGGACGTGATCGGGCCCCAGGAGAGGCGAGAGTTCGGGGCCCAGGAGAGCCGAGGGCCCCAGGGGCAGCACGGGGCCCAGCCCACACTGTGTGGGCGCACTGGGTCCGTGCAGCAGAGCTGGTCTCCGGTCGTCCTGGTTAACCCTTGCCCCTGGACCGAGACCTGGCTCTGTCAAGCCCCGTGTGGTGGGCTGGTGTGCAACGGGTCACCCCACGTTAAACAAACCCACCCACAGACATCTTCCACCCTTCAGGATGTAGTTCAGGACCTGGAATATTCATTGAAACATCTGCGAACATGGAAGCAAGTCATCCTCGTTTCGAGAGACGGCCTATGATAATGATGGCGATGTGTGTGCAAGGGAACAAATGTACAAGAGAAGCAGCAACTGAACCCTGAAGGAGGCACAAACACAGGACGATTGGAAGTTACTCAGTGGGCTATCGCCGAGGTTTCAAGGAGCAGACTGTCGACCATCGCCTTTGTTAAGTATTGCTTGTTTGCTCCAGATGTAAAACAACTTCAGAAAAACCTGCCGCGCTTAATTAGCCGTACCCAACGTGGCTTGTTCTGGCCACGGACACAAGTCTCGCGTCTTGACATTGTGAGGCGACCACTTCACGCTGCGCTCGACTCAAATCAACCCACGGGCCGGTCGCCACGGATGTCGCGAGGGAGTTTACAGGGTCCCACAGCAGGGGGGGTGCCGACAGCGGGCGCACGTGCGTCATAAGCTCCGGGTTCCCGCGGGCGATGCGCGGACACGGAAACCCGGAACTTGCGATCGGTCAGCGTGCTCCGTGACCGGTCGTACCCCGCCGCTGTTTAATTCCGCTGGACCAGGGTTGGGCTATTTGCCCCAACGACAGCACCGGTAAATGCAGGTGTGAGGCCTTCTGTTACCAGCCTCAGGGTTGAAATGAAGGCTAAAATGCACGTAAAAATAATTAAAATCAGATTGGTTCATTTTTGTCCGGTTTGAAAATGTTTACATTTCTTCAACAATAAACTCAATCTTTATTTTCGGTGTTTAATTAAAGGCTATTTGAATTAATTTTGAACACGAGATCATTTATTTTAATTGTTGTGAAGTCGTATTTATCAGGTGAAGTCTAATACGTTTATGGGCATTCCGTACATCAATGGAATCCCCATTAAAGCAGAATAGGAATCGCCCTTCGCCAGAGGTTGGCTCACGTGGCCCCAGGGAGGAACATCTTCACAAACAGCCCCATACGTGGGCCTATACGCAGGAAGAAAACAGGCACACACCTCACTGTAACACTGATATACCCCACACCCCTCACTGTAACACTGATATACCCCACACCCCTCACTGTAACACTGATATACCCCACACCCCTCACTGTAACACAGATATACCCCACACCCCTCACTGTAACACTGATATATCCTACACCCCTCACTGTAACACTGATATATCCTACACTCCTCACTGTAACATTGATATACCCCACACCCCTCACTGTAACACTGATATACCCCACACCCCTCACTGTAACACTGATATACCCCACACCCCTCACTGTAACACTGATATACCCCACACCCCTCACTGTAACACAGATATACCCCACACCCCTCACTGTAACACTGATATATCCTACACCCCTCACTGTAACACTGATATATCCTACACTCCTCACTGTAACATTGATATACCCCACACCCCTCACTGTAACACGGATACACCTCACATCCCGCACTGTAACACTGATATACCCCACACCCCTCAATGTAACACTGATATACCCCACACCCCTCACTGTAACACTGATATACCCCACACCCCTCACTGTAACACTGATATAACCCACACTCCTCACTGTAACACTGATATACCCCACACCCCTCACTGTAACACTGATATACCCCACACCCCTCACTGTAACACTGATATACCCCACACCCCTCACTGTAACACTGATATAACTCACACTCCTCACTGTAACACTGATATACCCCACACCCCTCACTGTAACACTGATATACCCCACACCCCTCACTGTAACACTGATATACCCCACACCCTTCACTGTAACACTGATATACCCCACACCCCTCACTGTAACACTGATATAACCCACACCACTCACTGCAACAGACTGAAATACACCACATCCCTCACTGTAACACTGATATACACCACACCCCTCACTGTAACACACTGAAATACCCCACATCCCTCACTGTAACACTGATATACCCCACACCCCTCACTGTAACGCTGATATACCCCACACCCCTCACTGTAACATTGATATACCCCACACCCCTCACTGTAACACTGATATACCCCACACCCCTCACTGTAACACTGATATACCCCACACCCCTCACTGTAACACTGATATAACCCACACTCCTCACTGTAACACTGATATACCCTACACCCCTCACTGTAACACTGATATACCCCACACTGTAACACTGATATACCCCACATCCCTCATTGTAACACTGATATACCCCACACCCCTCACTGTAACACTGATATAACCCACACCCTTCACTGCACCCTCGTCTATCTTGAATGCTGACAATTACCACACAGTCAGACCCAAAAACATTCAGGTTAAATCGAGCAGTATAATTTATTTGAAAGTCGGATGATTACACAAAGCATTGAAATAACGATATATTTCTTCAATTTACAAAACATCTCAAATGTTCCAAGAATCAAATTTTTTAGCAGTACTTTTGAGAACCTTAAGACCAAGAACCAGCAGAAATGGAGAGAGAGAGAGAGAGAGAGAGAGAGAGAGAGAGTGAGCAAGAATCCGTCCTTTTACACCAAGGACAAGCTATGGTTGTTAAATCAAATCGTAAGTATTAATTTGATCCTTTTTCTTATACTTTCAAAGTTCCTTCACAGTCCAAACATGTGTGGATCGACCGAAGTTTTCAACAGGTCGTTTCCAGCTTTCACACATCCTCCGAGGTCTGGGCCTGGAGTGGGAAACGAGAATTAAAATAATGGTTAATGTAGGATAGAGACACACCAGTCAGTGTACAGATATCTCCCTGAGAGAGAGAGGGACTGAGAGACACCAGTCAATGTCCAGATATCTCCCTGAGGGAGAGGGGACTGAGAGACACCAGTCAGTGTACAGATATCTCCCTGAGGGAGAGGGGCTGAGAGACATCAGTCAGTGTACAGATATCTCCCTGAGGGAGGGGGACTGAGAGACACCAGTCAGTGTACAGATATCTCCCTGAGGGAGAGGGGACTGAGAGACACCAGTCAGTGTACAGATATCTCCCTGAGAGAGAGGGACTGAGAGACACCAGTCAGTGTACAGATATCTCCCTGAGAGAGAGGGACTGAGAGACACCAGTCAGTGTACAGATATCTCCGAGGGAGAGGGGACTGACAGACACCAGTCAGTGTACAGATATCTCCCTGAGAGAGAGGGACTGAGAGACACCAGTCAGTGTACAGATATCTCCCTGAGGGAGAGGGACTGAGAGACACCAGTCAGTGTACAGATTTCTCCCGGAGGGAGAGGGACTGAGAGACACCAGTCAGTGTACAGATATCTCCCTGAGGGAGAGGGGACTGAGAGACACCAGTCAAGTGTACAGATATCTCCTGAGGGAGAGGGGACTGAGAGACACCAGTGTACAGATATCTCCCTGAGGGAGATGGGACTGAGAGACACCAGTCAAGTGTACAGATATCTCCCCGAGGGAGAGGGGACTGAGAGACACCAATCAGTGTACAGATATCTCCCTGAGGGAGATGGGACTGAGAGACACCAGTCAGTGTACAGATATCTCCCTGAGGGAGGAGGACTGAGAGACACCAGTCAGTGTACAGATATCTCCCTGAGGGAGAGGGGACTGAGAGACACCAGTCAGTGTACAGGTATCTCTCTGAGGGAGAGGGACTGAGAGACACCAGTGTCCAGATATCTCCCTGAGGGAGATGGGACTGAGAGACACCAGTCAAGTGTACAGATATCTCCCCGAGGGAGAGGGGACTGAGAGACACCAATCAGTGTACAGATATCTCCCTGAGGGAGATGGGACTGAGAGACACCAGTCAGTGAACAGATATCTCCCTGAGGGAGAGGGACTGAGAGACACCAGTCAGTGTACAGATATCTCCCTGAGGGAGAGGGACTGAGAGACACCAGTCAGTGTACAGATATCTCCCTGAGGGAGAGGGACTGAGAGACACCAGTCAGTGTACAGATATCTCCCTGAGGGAGAGGGACTGAGAGACACCAGTCAGTGTACAGATATCTCCCTGAGGGAGAAAGACTGAGAGACACCAGTCAGTGTACAGATATCTCCCTGAGGGAGAAAGACTGAGAGACATCAGTCAGTGTACAGATATCTCCCTGAGGGAGAGGGACTGAGAGACACCAGTCCGTGTACATATATCTCCCTGAGGGAGGAGGACTGAGAGACACCAGTCAGTGTACAGATATCTCCCTGAGAGAGAGGGGACTGAGAGACACCAGTCAGTGTACAGGTATCTCTCTGAGGGAGAGGGACTGAGAGACAGCAGTCAGTGTCCAGATATCTCCCTGAGGGAGGAGGACTGAGAGACACCAGTCAGTGTACAGATATCTCCCTGAGGGAGAGGGGACTGAGAGACACCAATCAGTGTACAGATATCTCCCTGAGGGAGAGGGACTGAGAGACACCAGTCAGTGTACAGATATCTCCCTGAGGGAGAGGGACTGAGAGACACCAGTCAGTGAACAGATATCTCCCTGAGGGAGAGGGACTGAGAGACACCAGTCAGTGTACAGATATCTCCCTGAGGGAGAGGGACTGAGAGACACCAGTCAGTGTACAGATATCTCCCTGAGGGAGAGGGACTGAGAGACACCAGTCAGTGTACAGATATCTCCCTGAGGGAGAGGGACTGAGAGACACCAGTCAGTGTACAGATATCTCCCTGAGGGAGAAAGACTGAGAGACACCAGTCAGTGTACAGATATCTCCCTGAGGGAGAAAGACTGAGAGACATCAGTCAGTGTACAGATATCTCCCTGAGGGAGAGGGACTGAGAGACACCAGTCGGTGTACAGATATCTCCCTGAGGGAGAAGGGACTGAGAGACACCAGTCAGTGTACAGATATCACCCTGAGGGAGAGGGGACTGAGAGACACCAGTCAGTGTACAGATATCACCCTGAGGGAGAGGGACTGAGAGACTTTGGGTTGATTGCTCAGAGATCTTCTTGTGTTGACCACTGCCCCCTGACCTCTGATGTGACCTTCGCCCTCACCTGCATTGGCCTTGATCCAGGACACCGATTTGTCCACCAAAAGCTCCCACTCATCCTTCGTGTCGGCACCAAAGGCATGAAGCCAAATCACCACCAGCACCGTGACCCACAGAGTCTGATCAATGTCCTTAAAGGGACAGAGAGAAGCAGCAGTGAGAGAGAGCAGGAGATCAGGGTTAAACCAGACACAGACATATAGCACAGTCAGATATAGTACGTTAAAGATGGACAGGGGAGGTACAGCACGGGGTTAAATACAGAGTAAAGCTCACTCTACACTGTCCCATCAAACACTCCCAGGGCAGGTACAGCACGGGTTAGATACAGAGTAAAGTTCCCTCTACACTGTCCCATCAAACACTCCCAGGGCAGGTACAGGGGGTTAGATACAGAGTAAAGCTCACTCTACACTGTCCCATTGATTCATTTTGTGGCCCTGTTGTGTGCTCTGTCCTCGCCCATGGGGCCAGGCTTTGGGGCACGGGCTGTGACAGCCACATGGCAATGACCAGGTATTCCAGGTCGTATTGGGGTGGGGAGGGGTGAGGGTGGAGGGGGAATCTGGGGGGTGATGGGGAGTGGGGGGGGGGGGGGTGATGGGGAGTGGGGGGGGGGGGTGATGGGGAGTGGGGGGGGGGGGGTGGTGATGGGGAGTGGGGGGGGGGGGTGATGGGGAGTGGGGGGGGGGGTGATGGGGAGTGGGGGGGGGGGGTGATGGGGAGTGAGGGGGGGGGTGATGGGGAGTGGGGGGGGGTGATGGGGAGTGGGGGGGGGGGTGATGGGGAGTGGGGGGGGGAGTGGGGGGGGAGTGATGGGGAGTGGGAGGGGGGTGTGATGGGGAGGGGGGTGTGATGGGGAGGGGGGTGTGATGGGGAGGGGGGTGTGATGGGGAGGGGGGTGTGATGGGGAGGGGGGTGTGATGGGGAGGGGGGTGTGATGGGGAGGGGGGTGTGATGGGGAGGGGGGTGTGATGGGGAGGGGGGTGTGATGGGGAGGGGGGTGTGATGGGGAGGGGGGTGTGATGGGGAGGGGGGTGTGATGGGGAGGGGGGTGTGATGGGGAGGGGGGTGTGATGGGGAGGGGGGTGTGATGGGGAGGGGGGTGTGATGGGGAGGGGGGTGTGATGGGGAGGGGGAAAATCGGGAGGGGGCAAGGAATCTGCCCCGATCTTTGTTTCAACGTGTGTGTCGTTCTGGAGTCAGCCCTGGGGCCCCGTGGCTACCGCTCTCCCCTCCGAGTCAGAGGGTCGCACTCTCATAGCCCAGGGCCCACGCTCCCCAGTGCCCGTCCTGAGGGAGTGCCGCACTGTCGGAGGTGCCGTCTTTCGGGTGAGACGTTAAACCGAGGCCCCGTCTAGCCTGTCGGGGTGGAGTTAAAGACTGAATGGCGGAGCAGGCTCGAGGGGCCCGGTGGCCTGCTCCTGGCTCTTATGTACTCCTAACACAAGACGGTGTGGTTTTCTTTCAGTGCTATTTTCTGAGGGATAAATATTGGGCCGGGACACCAGGGAGAACTCCCGCCCCCACTACCCTGCTCCTCTTGCAATAGTGAGCGTGGGGACCTCCTGCGTCCATCCACCTGAGGGGGCCAGGCAGGGCCCTGGGTTTGACCGTCTCTGGGTGGGGGGCCCTTTCCTTCCCCTTCCCCTTGACGCCAATCGAGAAGCTGGGCTCGTGCTGAGGCCTCACCTGGCGGGGGATGGTGCGTCCGATCTCGTTAGGCCTCAGGCCTAGCAGTGGCTCCAGTCCGCCGCCCAGACTCCAAGATCCATTTGCGTTCTGCAGGGAAATCAGCTTCATCACCGGAGGCTCTGCCGGGAGGGGAAGTCGGGGGAGGGGGGGGTGGGTGGTGCGGAGAGAGAAGAGACCATCGTGAATCGGGGGCGACAGAATGGGCCTCCGTGCAGCCCCTCGAAAGGCCCCTTTCCTAAAGGCTCCATTCTGTGGGTAAACAAATCTCGAGAACCTCGGCCCACCGGACCCCCGAGCCCAGCTTCTGACCCCGTCGCCGAGACCGCCAGCTTCCCCCTTCCATAACCCTCAGCCCACCTGCTGCCAAAACCCCCAGACTAGACCATTCCAACGCGCACCAGGCCGGCCGCCCAACTTACCCCCTCCCGCCCCCTCGGTAAACTTCTGCTCGTCCAAAACTCTGTTTTGCCCCGTGTCCCAACTCGCACCAAGTCCCGCTCACCCAACCAGAGAGCTGGCCATCCTAGACTGGGTCTTGTGTAATGAGAGAGGATTCATTGGCAATCTTGTTGCGCGAGGCCCCTTGGGGAAGACTGACCATAGTATGGTAAATTCTTCACTATGATGGAGAGTGACACAGTTAATTCAGAGACTAGGGTCCTGAAATTAAAGAAGGGTAACTTCAATGGTGTGAGACGTGAATTGGCTAGGATAGACTGGCGAATGATCCTTAAAGGGTTAACGGTGGATTGGCAATGGATGAACTTCAACAATTGTACATCCCTGTCTAAAACGGGTAATGTGGCTCAGCCCTGGCTTACAAGGAAAATTAGGGATGCTGTTAAATCCAAGGAAGAGGCATATAAATTGGTCAAAAAAAAGCAGCAAACCTGAGGAGTGGGAGAAATTTAGAATTCAGCAGAGGAGGACTAAGGGTTTAATTAGGAAGGGGGAAATAAGAGTATGGGAGTAAGCTTGCAGGGAGCATAAAAACTGACTGCAAAAGCTTCTACAGATAGGTGAAGAGAAAACGATTAGTGAAGACTGATGTAGGTCCCTTGCAGTCAGATTCAGGTGAATTTATAATGGGGAACAAGGAAATGGCAGACCAATTGAACAAATACTTTGGTTCTGTCTTCACGAAGGAAGACACAAATAACCTTCCGGAAATACTAGGGGACCGAGGGTCTCGTGAGAAGGAACTAAAGGAAATCCTTATTAGTCAGCAAATTGTGTTGGGGAAATTGATGGGATTGAAGGCCGATAAATCCCTAGGGCCTGCTAGTCTGCATCCCAGAGTACTTAAGGAAGTGGCACTAGAAATAGTGGATGCATTGGTGATCATTTTCCAACAGTCCATAGACTCTGGATCAATTCCTATGGATTGGAGGGTAGCTAATGTAACACCACTTTTTAGAAAAGGAGGGAGAGAGAAAACGGAATTTTAGACCGGTCAGTCTGACATCAGTAGTGGGGAAAATGTTGGAATCAATTATTAAAGATGTATTAGCAACGCATTTGGAAAGCAGTGACAGGATCGGTCCAAGTCAGCATGGATTTATGAAAGGGAAATCATGCTTGACAAATCTTCTAGAATTTTTTGAGGATGTAACTAGTAGAGTGGACAAGGGAGAACCAGTGGATGTGGTGTATTTGGACTTTCAAAAGGCTTTTGACAAGGTCCCACACAAGAGATTAGTGTGCAAAATTAAAGCACATGGTATTGGGGGTAATGTGCTGACGTGGATAGAGAACTGGTTGGCAGACAGGAAGCAGAGAGTCGGAATAAACGGGTCCTTTTCAGAACGGCAGGCAGTGACTAGTGGAGTGCCGCAGGGTTCAGTGCTGGGACCCCAGCTATTTACAATATACATTAATGATTTAGACGAAGGAATTGAATGCAATATCTCCAAGTTTGCAGATGACACTAAGCTATGTGGCGGTGTGAGCTGTGAGGGGGATGCTAAGAGGCTGCAGGGTGACTTGGATAGGTTAGGTGAGTGGGCAAATACATGGCAGATGTGGTATAATGTGGATAAATGTGAGGTTATCCACTTTGGTGGTAAAAACAGGAAGGCAGATTATTATCTGAATGGTGGCAGATTAGGAAAAGGGGAGGTGCAACGAGATCTGGGTGTCATGGTTCATCAGTCATTGAAGGTTGGCATGCAGGTACAGCAGGCGGTGAAGAAGGCAAATGGCATGTTGGCCTTCATAGCGAGAGGATTTGAGTATAGGAGCAGGGAGGTCTTACTGCAGTTGTACAGGGCCTTGGTGAGGCCTCACCTGGAATATTGTGTTCAGTGTTGGTCTCCTAATTGGAGGAAGGACGTTCTTGCTATTGAGGGAGTGCAGCGAAGGTTCACCAGACTGATTCCCGGGATGACAGGACTGACATATGAAGAAAGACTGGATCGACTAGGCTTATATTCACTAGAATTTAGAAGAATAAGAGGGGATCTCATTGAAACAGATAAAATTCTGACGGGACGGGACAGGTTAGATGCAGCAAGAATGTTCCCGATGTTGGGGAAGTCCAGAACCAGCGTACATAGTCTAAGGATAAGAGGTAAGCCATTTAGGACCGAGATGAGGAGAAACTTCTTCACTCAGAGAGTGGTGAACCTGTGGAATTCCCTACCGCAGAGAGTTGTTGAGGCCAATTCACTAAATATATTCAAGAGGGAGTTAGATGTGGCCCTTACGGCTAAAGGGATCAAGGGGTATGGAGAGAAAGCAGGAAAGGGGTACTGAAGGAATGATCAGCCATGATCTTATTGAATGGTGGTGCAGGCTCGAAGGGCCGAATGGCCTACTCCTGCACCTATTTTCTATGTTTCTATCTCCCCTTGTGCTCGCTGAATCTACATTGGCCCCCGGTCCCACAACGCCTTCACTTCAAAATTCTCATCCTCATGTTCAAACCCTTCGTGGCCTCACCCCCTCCCTATCTCTGTAACCTCCTCCAGCTCTATAACCTTTTCTGCCTCTCTTGCGCTTAATTTGATCACTCCATCATAAGAAATAGGAGCAGGAGTCGGCCATTCGGCCCCTCGAGCCTGCTCCGCCATTCAATAAGATCATGGCTGATCCGATCATGGACTCAGCTCCACTTCCCCGCCCGCTCCCCATAACCCTTCACTCCCTTATCGCTCAAACATCTGTCTATCTCCACCTTAAATATATTCAATGTCCCAGCCTCCACAGCTCTCTGGGGCAGAGAATTCCACAGATTTACAACCCTCAGAGAAGAAATTCCTCCTCATCTCAGTTTTGAATGGGCGGCCCCTTATTCTTAAACTATGCCCCCTAGTTCTAGCTCCCCCCACGAGGGGAAACATCCTCTCTGCATCCACCCTGTCGAGCCCCCTCAGAATCTTATATGTTCCAATAAGATCACCTTCTTAACCGGTGAGGGGATAAGGGATTATGGGGAGCGGGCGGGGAAGTGGAGCTGAGTCCATGATCGGATCAGCCATGATCTTGTTGCATGGCGGAGCAGGCTCGAGAGGGGCGAATGGCCGACTCCTGTCCCTATTTCTTATGTTCTCATCGTTAAAACGTCCCAAAGGGCCTCACGGGCGATTATCAAATGGGCTTCCCGCGTTTCCCACAATGCAACAGCGAGCACACTTCAAGCTGGGTACCACATTGGCCGTGGGACGCTTTGGGGCGGTGAACTGAGGCGGCGTGTAAGTCTGTCTTTACCTGACTGCCGGGTGTCCTCGTCCAACAAGTCGCTTTCCACAGATCCGGACTCCGTCGTTAATAGAGCGGACTGCTCCTCCAGAGTCAGTTCACTGCCAAGTTCTCCCGCACAATCGATGCCCATGTCTGCGGAGAAACGATCGGGACAGTGTTAGCCGAGACTTCCCTTCACCCCCCCACCCCCGCCTACCCACCCCTCCCGTCTCCACGGCGATGCCCCCCAAACATTCAGAGAGTCGGAGCACAGGGCCCTCGGTTCGAGGCCTACCCAGCGGCCGAGCCTGTCGGTGCCGTCGCCGCGGAGACGGGGGGGGGGGGGGGGGTTAGCAGGAAGGGCGGGAGCCGGATGACCCGCGGATGTCCGGCTGAGCGCGGACTCAGGTTCAGTGAGTGGGCAAGAATTTGTCAGATGGAGTATAACGTCGGAATGTGTGAGGTCATGCACTTTGGCAGAAAAAAAAAATCAAAGAGCAAGTTATTATTTAAATGGAGAAAGATTGCAAAGTGCTGCAGTACAGCGGGACTTGGGGGTCCTTGTGCATGAAACACAAAAGGTTAGTGTGCAGGTACAGCAAGTGATCAGGAAGGCCAATGGTATCTTGGCCTTTATTGCAAAGGAGATGGAGTATAAAAGTTGCATGATCAGCCATGATCATATTGAATGGTGGTGCAGGCTCGAAGGGCCGAATGGCCTACTCCTGCACCTATTTCCTATGTTTCTAAAAGCAGGGAAGTCTTGCTCCAGTTATACAGGGTATCGGTGAGGTCACACCTGGAATACTGCGTGCAGTTTTGGTTTCCATATTTACGAAAGGATATACTTGTTTTGGAGGCAGTTCAGAGACGGTTCACTCGGTTGATTCCGGGGATGAGGGGGTTGACTTATGAGGAAAGGTTGAGGAGGTTGGGCCTCTACTCATTGGAGTTTGGAAGAATGAGAGGTGATCTTATCGCAACGTATAAGATTATGAGGGGGGCTCGACAAGGTGGATGCAGAGAGGATGTTTCCACTGATGGGGGAGACTAGAACTAGGGGGCATGGTCTTAGAAGAAGGGGCCGCCCATTTAAAACTGAGATGAGGAGGAATTTCTTCTCTCGGAGGGTTGTAAATCTGTGGAATTCTCTGCCCCAGAGAGCTGTGGAGGGCTGGGTCATTGAATATATTTAAGGTGGAGATAGACAGATTTTTGAGCGATAAGGGAGTGAAGGGTTATGGGGAGCGGGCGGGGAAGTGGAGCTGAGTCCATGATCGGATCAGCCATGATCGTATTGAATGGCGGAGCAGGCTCGAGGGGCCGAATGGCCGACTCCTGCTCCTAGTAAAACATCCCAAGGGGCCTCAGGGGCGATTATCAAATGGGCTAACCGCGTTTCCCACAATGCAACAGCGAGCACACTTCAGCAAAGTACCACATTGGCCGTGGGACGCTTTGGGGCGGTGAAATAAGGCGGCGTGTAAGTCTGTCTTTACCTGACTGCCAGGTGTGTTCGTCCATGGCGGTGCTTGCCAGCAATCCTAAGCCGCACTGCTTCATTATTAGATTGGGCTTCGGCTCCAGAGACCGTTTACCGCGACGTCTCTGAGAATTGATGGCCATGGCTGCGGACAAACGATCGGGACAGCGTTAGCCGAGTCTATTCCCCTTCCCGTCTCCGCGGCGACGCCACCCACCCGCTCAGAGAGTCGGAGCGCAGGGTCCTCGGGTCGAGGCCTACCGAGCGGCCGGGCCTGTCGGAGACGGGAAAGGGGAGTGGGGGTAGCAGGAAGGGCGGGAGCCGGATGACCCACGGATGTCCGGCTGAGCGCGGACTCAGGCTCAGTCAGCGGGCAACATTTTGGCAGATGGAGTATAATGTTGGAAAGTGTGAGGTCATGCACTTTGGCAGAAAAAAAATCAAAGAGCAAGTTATTATTTAAATGGAGAAAGATTGCAAAGTGCCGCAGTACAGAGGGACCTGGGGGTTACTTGTGCATGAAACACAAAATGATAGTCTGCAGGTACAGCAAGTGATCAGGAAGGCCAATGGTATCTTGGCCTCTATTGCAAAGGGGATGGAGTATAAAAGCAGGGAAGTCTTGCTACAGTTATACAGGGTATTGGTGAGGCCACACCTGGAGTACTGCGTGCAGTTTTGGTTTCCATATTTACGAAAGTATATACTTGCTTTGGAGGCAGTTCAGAGAAGGTTCACTCGGTTGATTCTGGGAATTGACTTATGAGGAAAGGTTGAGGAGGTTGGGCCTCTACTCATTGGAATTCAGAAGAATGAGAGGTGATCTTATCGAAACGTATCAGATTACGAGGGGGCTCGACAAGGTGGATGCAGAGAGGATGTTTCCACTAATGGGGGAAGACTAGAACTAGAGGGCAGGATATTAGAATAAGGGGCCGCCCATTTAAAACTGAGATGAGGAGGAATTTCTTCTCTCAGAGGGTTGTAAATCTGTGGAATTCTCTGCCCCAGAGAGCTGTGGGGGCTGGGTCATTGAATATATTTAAGGCGGAGATAGACAGATTTTTGAGCGATAAGGGAGTGAAGGGTTATGGGGAGCGGGCGGGGAAGTGGAGCTGAGTCCATGATCGGATCAGCCTTGATCGTATTGAATGGCGGAGCAGGCTCGAGGGGCCGAATGGCCGACTCCTGCTCCTGTTTCTGATGTTCCTCGGGTTGGGAAAGCCCCAAAGCGCTCACTCGCTCGCTCACTGGGTCAGCCGTGGCCAGGTTGCGACTCGCTCTCAGTCAGAGGGTCCGTGGGTTCGAGACCCCCCCACCCAGCTCCAGAGGCTCAAGCCCCTCACAATCCAGGCCCAACACTCCCCGGGGTGCCCGTACCGAAGGAATGCTGCACCATCCGAGGTGCCCCCCTCCCCCAGCAGATCTGCCCCCCTCAGGTGGACCTTAAAGACCCCAGGGCCGCTATTTGGAAGAAGACACCGAGCTCTCTACCCCCCCCCCCCCCCCCAAACGGTGTCCCGGGGCCCAATATTTTATCCTTCAACCAGCATCCCTCTAAAGAGGCGATCTGCTCATTCATCGCACTGCTGTTTGTGGGATCTTGCTGTGCGCCAACTGGGCATTGTAACGGTTCAGAGGTTTTCCATTGGCGGTGAAGCGCTCTGGCGCCCCCTGAGGTGGTGACAGGCACTGCAGAAATGTACAATTCTTTATTTCTCTCCCCTGCAACCCCCCCCAGAGAGAATGGGGGAAGGGTGCGCGCACATACAGGGGAGTGAAAGGTCACAGGCAAACAGTACTGGGCTGTCACCCAGACTGAGAACACGTCAAGCTTTGATCACCATTAATATTGTTGATGGCGGGTAACGGGCACATTTGCATGCTCATCATCATTTTTGGAAAGCTTGAAGTGTGTCTCATTTGCTGATATCCTATAAAAGAATGGAAACAGCCATTAGGAAAAATCCCCGCCAATCCCGCTCCTTCGTAGTAACAGGAGGAAACCCTCCCACCCCTCTCCCACCCCAGCCCCCGGCATTGAGTATAAAAGCAGAGAAGTCCTGCTACAACTGTACAGGGTATTGGTGAGGCCACACCTGGAGTACTGCGTGCCGTTTTGGTCTCCGTATTTAAGGAGGGATATACTTGCTTTGGAGGCTGTTCAGAGAAGGTTCACTCGGTCGATTCCTGAGACGAGGGGGTTGACTTATGAGGAAAGGTTGGGCAGGTTGGGCCTCTACTCATTGGAGTTCAGAAGAATGAGAGGTGATCTTATTGAAACGTATAAGATAATGAGGGGGCTTGACAAGGTGGATGCAGAGAGAATGTTTCCCCTCGTGGGGGAGACTGGAACTAGGGGGCATAGTCTCAGAATAAGGGGCCACCCATTTAAAACTGAGATGAGGAGGAATTTCTTCTCTCAGAGGGTTGTAAATCTGTGGAATTCTCTGCCCCAGAGAGCTGTGGAGGCTGGGTCATTGAATATATTTAAGGTGGAGATAGACAGATTTTTGAGCGATAAGGGAGTGAAGGGTTATGGGGAGCGGGCGGGGAAGTGGAGCTGAGCCCATGATCAGATCAGCCGTGATCTTATTGAATGGCGGAGCAGGCTCGAGGGGCCGAATGGCCGACTCCTGCTCCTGTTTCTGATGTTCTGATGTTGGAGCCTGTTCCGCCATTAATCTCAGATCCGAACCGCAGCTCCACGTAGCCACCTTTGTCCCAGATCGCCCCCCTCCACACCCTTTACCCAACAGGAAGACAAACCCATCTCATCCCAGTCTATCGAAGGCGAGATGTTGGGCGGTCCCAGAGAGGCGGTGGACCTCTGGAATACGTTGGTGGCTGGTGTGCTGTGCGCTGACTCTAGGCACACCTGTGTGAGGGAGTCGGACCGGTTCTTGGCTGAGGCAGGGTCACATCTTCTTGTCATCATCATCACAGGCAGTCCCTCGGAGTCGAGGAAGACTTGCTCCCACTCTAACAGTGAGTTCTCGGGTGACTGAACGGTCCAATACAGGAGCCACAGTCCCTGTCACAGGTGGGACAGACAGTGGTTGAGGGAAGGGGAGGGTGGGACTGGTTTGCCGCACGCTCCTTCCGCTGCCTGGCGCTTGCTTTCTGCGCGCTCTCGGCGACGAGACTCGAGGTGCTCAGCGCCCTCCCGGATGCACTTCCTCCACTTAGGGGCGGGACTGGCCTTTGGGCCCAGGGGTTCCCAGGTGTCGGTGGGGGAATGTTGCACTTTATCAGGGGAGGCTTTGAGGGTGGTCCCTTGTAACGTTTCCTCTGCCCACCTGGGGCTCGCTTGCCGTGTCGGAGTTCCGAGTAGAGCGCTCGCTTTGGGAGTCTCGTGTCTGGGGGCCATGCGGACAATGTGGCCCTGCCCAGCGGAGCTGGTCAAGTGTGGTCAGTGCTTCGATGCTGGGGATGTTGGGCCTGGTCGAGGACGCCGACGTTGGTGCGTCTGTCCTTCCGGGGGATTGGCAGGATCTTGCGGAGACAGCGCTGGTGGTATTTCTCCAGCGACTTGAGGTGCCTACTGTACATGGCCTATGTTTCTGAGGCGCACAGGAGGGCGGGTATCACTACAGCCCTTGTAGGCCGGGTAACAAAGAGTCTTTTCACTTTCCGATTGACGTGCGAAGGGGGTCCACCATAAGGATGGGCGGGTCGGGTGACCAAATTCAGGAGTTCCATCTCGTCTGCCGCGCAGAAACAGCCCAATCGGCCCAACAGGTCCTTGCTACTGTCTCCTTACCATCATTCTTCATCACCAGCCATCAACAGAACCCTCTGTTCCCTTCTCCCTCGTGTGTTTGTCCAGCTTCCCCTTAAATGCAACTAGACTATTCACCTCAACCTCTCCCTGTGGCAGCGAGTGGCACATTCTCACTGCCCTCTGGGTGAAGATGTTTCTTCTGAATTCCCCATTGGATCGAACAGTGACTGGCACCTGTGTATGGACTCCGCCACAACTGGGAACATCCTCTCTACACGTACCCAATCGAACACTTTCATAACCTCAAAGACCGCGATCTGGTCATTAGTTTCCCCGAGCACTTTTCCTCTACTTTATATCAATTACATTACGGTACTCCAGGTGTGGTCTCGCCAAGGCCCTGTACAATGTGTGGGGGGGGGGGGGGGGGGGGGGGGGCAGGGTGGTTGGAGGTCACGTGATGAAGCCTCCAGGAATAGGTCCAACCAGAGTTGGCGATCCGCAGGGGTCCAACGCGCCATAGCCGGGACCCTCCCCTCCCCTCAGTACCTGCAGGGCCCACTGTGGGGGGGGCGGTGCTGTGTAAAGCCATAGGGTGACCGGGGAAACCAGTCGACCGATTGGAGCCAAGGCGTCGCGACCCTTGAACCCGGCTCCTTCGGCCAACCTTCATTCGCCCATCCCTCCACCACCAGAGGGGCACCTCTCTCCCCCCCCCGCCGCCCCACCCTTCGCCCAGCCCACACACACCCCTCACCAGGGCCTGTGTCTGTCCCTCTTCCTCAGCTGTTGACACTTGAAGGGGGCCCTTCCGGGAGCACCATCCCTGTCAGTCTCGGGCGGGCTTTGACCCCAGGCCCCACAGGGTGAAAGGTCAGTGACTGACCCCACCCCGGCATCAGAGAGAGGTCCATCCCTGTCAGTCTCAGGCAGACTTTGACCCCAGGCCCCACAGGGTGAAAGGTCAGTGACTGACCCCACCCAGCCATCAGAGGGGGGTCCATCCCGGTCAGTCTCAGGCGGACTTTGACCCAAGGCCCCACAGGGTGAAAGGTCAGTGACTGACCCCACCCCGGCATCAGAGAGAGGTCCATCCCTGTCAGTCTCAGGCGGACTTTGACCCCAGGTCCCACAGGGTGAAAGGTCAGGCATTCATTCTAATTAAAGGATTAGATCCTTAACCCCAATAACTGTACCTGAACAAAGCGGGATACTACGCCTGGTCAAGGGCCCTTGCAAGGGCTGGTTGAGATCTTTGTTGATGGCGATGAAGGCTGTGTGGGAGGAGATGACATTGGCCTGGGTGCTGATCTCAATGATACGAATTTTCACACCCTCCGTGTCTCGATCGCTGCCCGACTCCAGGCTCCCGATCATGGTCTTTGCTGCCAGGTGGTGAATGGTGGACCTGAAGGAACAGAGAGAGAGGTTCGGAGAGGGGCTCGGTGTCATCAGGACCCCCAGTATTGGGGTATCACACTGACAAGGACCTCCAGTATTGGGGTATCACAATGACAGGGACCCCCAGTATTGGGGTATCACACTGACAGGGACCCCCCGTATTGGGGTATCACACCGACAGGGACCCCCAGTATTGGGGAATCACTGATAGGGACCCCCAGTATTGGGGTATCACACTGACAGGGTCCCCCAGTATTGGGGCATCACACTGACAGGGACCCTCAGTATTGGAGTATCCCACTGACACAGACCCCCAGTATTGGGGTATCACACTGACAGGGACCCCCAGTATTGGAGTATCAGTGACAGGGACCCCCAGTATTGGGGTATCACTGACAGGGACCCCCAGTATTGGGGTATCACACCAAGTTTGCTGATGATACAAAGCTCGGTGGGAATGTAAGTTGTGAGGAGGATACAAAGAGGCTTCAAGGGGATATAGACAGGGTAAGTGAGTGGGCAAGAACATGGCAGATGGAATATAATGTGGAGAGATGTGAAGTTATCCACTTTGGTAGGAAAAATAGAAAAACAGAGTATTTTTAAATGGAGAGAGATTGGGAAATGTTGGTGTTCAGAGGGACCTGGGTGTCCTTGTACACCAATCACTGAACGTTAACAGGCAGGTACAGCAAGCAATGAAGAAAGTATGTTGGCCTTTATTACAGGAGGATTTGAGTCTAAGAGTAAAGACGTCTTACTGCGATTATATCAGGCCCTGGTGAGACCACACCTGGAGTATTGTGTACAGTTTGGGTCTCCTTACCTAAGGAAGGATGTACTTGCCATCGAGGGAGTGCGGTGAAGGTTCACCAGACTGATTCCTGGGATGGGGGGGATTGTCCTATGAGGAGAGATTGAGCAGACTGGGTCGATATTCTCTGGAGTTTAGAAGAATGAGAGGTGATCTCATTGAAACATACAACATTCGGACAGGGCTTGACAGGGTAGATGCAGGGAGGGTGTTTCCCCCGGGCTGGGGAGTCTAGAACCAGGGGTCACACAGTCTCAGGATAAGGGGTCGGCCATTTAGGGCTGAGATGAGGTAGAGTGGGACCTGAATTGGGGCCTGGTTCCCCAGGGTAGAGTGGGCCCTGAATTGGGGCCTGGGGCTTGGGTACAGCAGGTGCTGAGTTGGGGCCCAGTTACCTCCCGGTCTTGTCGGCCTGAAGGCCGAACTTGGCGCTGTTTTGGACGATTTGGTCTCCAAGTGAATATTTCAGGGACGCCTCGACCTCCAGACTGGGGTCAACCTGAGGGAGGTAAAGAACACAGGTTACATCATAGGGCAAAGGTCATCACGCTTTACTGCAGCCCCTGCACTGTCACCCGGGAAACCCCCACATCCCCTGCGTACCCAGCCCGGGAAACCCCGCACAGCCCCTGCACTCCCAGCCCAGGAAACCCCCCACAGCCCCTGCGTACCCAGCCCGGGAAACCCCGCACAGCCCCTGCACTCCCAGCCCAGGAAACCCCCCACAGCCCCTGCGTACCCAGCCCGGGAAACCCCGCACAGCCCCTGCACTCCCAGCCCAGGAAACCCCCCACAGCCACTGCGTACCCAGCCCAGGAAACCCCCCCACAGCCCCTGCGTACCCAGCCCGGGAAACCCCCCCACAGCCCCTGCACTCCCAGCCCAGGAAACCCCCCACAGCCCCTGCACTCCCAGCCCAGGAAACCCCCCACAGCCCCTGCGTACCCAGCCCGGGAAACCCCCCCCACAGCCCCTGCACTCCCAGCCCAGGAAACCCCCCACAGCCCCTGCGTACCCAGCCCGGGAAACCCCCCCCACAGCCCCTGCACTCCCAGCCCAGGAAACCCCCCACAGCCCCTGCACTCCCAGCCCAGGAAACCCCCCACAGCCCCTGCGTACCCAGCCCAGGAAACCCCCCCACAGCCCCTGCACTCCCAGCCCAGGAAACCCCCCACAGCCCCTGCGTACCCAGCCCAGGAAACCCCCCACAGCCCCTGCACTCCCAGCCTTGGAAACCCCCCACAGCCCCTGCACTCATAGCCCAGGAAACCCCCCACAGCCCCTGCACTCCCAGCCTGGGAAACCCCACAGCCCCTGCACTCATAGCCCAGGAAACCCCCCACAGCCCCTGCACTCCCAGCCCGGGAAACCCCCTACAGCCCCTGCACTCATAGCCCAGGAAACCCCCCACAGCCCCTGCACTCCCAGCCCGGGAAACCCCCAACAGCCCCTGCACTCATAGCCCAGGAAACCCCCCACAGCCCCTGCACTACCAGCCTGGGAAACCCCACAGCCCCTGCACTCATAGCCCAGGAAACCCTCCACAGCCCCTGCACTCCCAGCCCGGGAAACCCCCAACAGCCCCTGCACTCATAGCCCAGGAAACCCCCCACAGCCCCTGCACTCCCAGCCTGGGAAACCCCACAGCCCCTGCACTCATAGCCCAGGAAACCCCCCACAGCCCCTGCACTCCCAGCCCGGGAAAACCCACAGCCCCTGCACTCCCAGTTCCGCCCCCCCCCCGCCTCTAGAAAAGGGGTCCCCGAGTGTGAGACCCACCTCCAAGATACTGTAGGGCTTCTTTCCCGCATCAAAGACATTTTACTGCCCTCCCCCCGTCCCACTCCCCCTCCCCTCCCCCCATCCCTTCCCCACGTCCCACTCCCCCCCAATCCACCCCCCCCGAACCCACCCTGCCCCAAATTACCCTCCCACCCCTCCCCCCACCCACCCTGAGCACCCCCCCCTCCACTCCCCCAAATTCCGACCCCCACCCCCCCGGTCCCTCACCTTCCCCTTCAGCTGAGCGTAGATGATGGACCTCTGCCCGTTGAAGACCGCGGAGGGGGTCTGGGATAAGAGCACGGCCTCCAGGCCTGGGGGCAGGGCCCAGCTGATGGCCAGGCCTGTCACGGCTGGTTGGAGGGCAAACTTCAAACTCTGCAGCACCTACAGGGGAGAGAGAGAGAGAGAGAGAGACAGAGCCTGCATTTCAATAGCGCCTTTCACCATCCCAAAGGGCAACTCCCAAAGCGCTGCACGACCAATGAGATGCTTTGTTGAAGTGCGCCCTCTGTGGGCAGTGCAGGAAACGCAGCGTGCCCATTGACGAACAGCAAGATCCCACAAACAGCGCCGTGATCAACCGTCAGGTTTTAGTGACGTTGGCTGAGGGATAAATATTGGCCCCAGGACAAAACATCATCACAAATAGGAGCAGGAGTCGGCCATTCGGCCCCTCGAGCCTGCTCCACCATTCAATGAGATCACGGCTGATCCGATGATGAAACTATGCCCCCGCTAGTTCCAGATTCCCCCATCGACCCTCTCCAGCCCCCTCAGAATCTGATACGTTTCAATAAGATCACCTCTCCGACGAGAACTTCTCGTCATAGAACCCGTGCAATCATTCCTGTCCACACGAGAGGGCAGGCGGGGCCTGGGTTTAACGTCTCACCCGATAGGCGGCAGTGTGGCACTCCCTCAGTACGGGGGCTCGGGGTTCCCCTCAGTACAGGGGCTCGGGGTTCTCCCCAGTACGGGGGCTCGGGATTCCCCCCAGTACGGGGGCTCGGGGTTCCCCTCAGTACGGGGGCTCGGGGTTCCTCCCAGTACGGGGGCTCGGGGTTCTCCCCAGTACGGGGGCTCGGGGTTCTCCTCAGTACGGGGGCTCGGGGTTCCTCCCAGTACGGGGGCTCGGGGTTCTCCCCAGTACGGGGGCTCGGGGTTCTCCTCAGTACGGGGGCTCGGGGTTCCTCCCAGTACGGGGGCTCGGGGTTCTCCCCAGTACGGGGGCTCGGGGTTCTCCTCAGTACGGGGGCTCGGGGTTCTCCCCAGTACGGGGGCTCAGGGTTCTCCCCAGTACGGGGGCTCGGGGTTCCTCCCAGTACGGGGGCTCGGGGTTCTCCTCAGTACGGGGGCTCGGGGTTCTCCCCAGTACGGGGGCTCGGGGTTCTCCCCAGTACGGGGCTCGGGGTTCCCCCCAGTACGGGGGCTCGGGGTTCTCCCCAGTACGGGGCTCGGGGTTCCTCCCAGTACGGGGGCTCGGGGTTCTCCTCAGTACGGGGGCTCGGGGTTCCTCCCAGTACGGGGGCTCGGGATTCCCCCCAGTACGGGGCTCGGGGTTCCCCCCAGTACGTAGGTTGGGGGTTCCCTCCAGTCCGGGGGTCCGGCGATCCCCCCAGTACGTAGGTTGGGGGTTCCCCCCAGTCCGGGGTTTCGGGGTTCCTCCCAGTACGGGGGCTCTGGGTTCTGGGGTTCCCTCCAGTCCGGGGGCTCGAGGTTCTGGTGTTCCCTCCAGTCCGGGGGCTCGGGGTTTCCCCCCCAGTACGGAGGTTGGGGGTTCCCCCCAGTCCGGGGTTCCGGGGTTCCCCCCAGTACGTAGGTTGGGGGTTCGCCTCTGTACAGGGGGCTTGGGGTTCCCCCCAGTACGTAGGTTGGGGGATCCCCCCTGTCCGGGGGCTCGAGGTTCTGGGGTTCCCTCCAGTCCGGGGGTTCGGCGTTTCCCCCCATTCCGGGGGGCTCGGGGTCTCCCCCCCCCACACACCGTCCCAGCTCTCGGTACCTTTGGCTGCATTCTCTCCTCCCCGGTGATGAACTGGTAGCTCCCCGAACCGGCCTTGGCGATGCCTTTGATGAGCTCTGTGGAGGCCCCCTGGCCAATCCCGAAGGAGAAACACCTGGAGAACAGGAGGGAAGCGTTTGGTAGGTGCCAGGGCAACGGCCAGGCCCGTGGGAGCGGACCGCTAGGCACTTGTATAAATATCGAGCAGTTCCACAGCCCACTTCACCCCCTTCGGGCGTCCCAGTGGGCTTTACAGCCGATGAAGTACTGTTTGAAGTGATGTCACTGTTGTAATGTGGGAAACGCCAATTTGCGCACAGCAAGCTCCCACACACAGCGATGGGATAATGAGCAGTTAATCTGTTTTGGTGATGTTGATTGAGCACCGGGGATAACTCCCCCGCTCCTCTTCCAATAGTGACTCTGGGATCATTTCCGTCCACTTCTGAAAGACGGCCCCTCCGACAGTGCAGCACTCCCTCCGGAATGTCACCCCCGGATTGTGGGGGCTCGAGTCTCTGGAGTGGGGGCACGAACTCACGGCCTTCTGACTCCAAGGCGAGAATGTGAGAGGCACTGGGGGAGCACAGAGGAATGAAAGGGTGAGGAGCGGGCAAGGACAGAGGGGGAAGGTCGTGGGGGCAAAGGTCGGGGAGGTAGGTCGGGGAGGGAGGCCGAGGGCGAAGGTCGGGGAGGGAGGTCAGGGGCGAAGGTCGAGGAGGGAGGTCAGGGGCGAAGGTCGAGGAGGGAGGTCAGGGGCGAAGGTCGAGGAGGGAGGTCAGGGGCGAAGGTCGGTGAGGGGAGGTCGTGGAGGGAGGTTGGGACCAGAGGGCGAAGGTCGGGGGAGGGCTGGGCCTTTGAGTCGCACACACCATTGGTGGAGCGGCCTTGCGAGCGTGTGTTGGGAAATGGCGATGACCCCGCCCCCGTGTCTGCTCCCAGTGGGATGGCTCAGCGCCTGAAGTGCACCCTGGGAGATTCAGGGCCCACCGCCTGTGCTCTGGAAGTGGGGGGGGGGGGGGGTGCTGGGGACACAGGGCTCTCCACCCACCCCGGGGACACAGCCCCCACCCACCCCGGGGACACAGGGCTCTCCACCCACCCCGGGGACACAGGGCTCCCCACCCACCCCGGGGACACAGGGCTCCCCACCCACCCCGGGGACACAGCCCCCACCCACCCCGGGGACACAGCCCCCACCCACCCCGGGGACACAGCCCCCACCCACCCGTTACCTGTGACTGTGGGCGTTCTTTCTAACTTCGGCGAGGACCATCTTCGTGTTCGACACCTCGCCGTCCGTGAAAACAAAGAGCTGTGAGAACAGAGGGAGGGTTACTCGGGGGAGGGGAGAGCAGAGGGAGTGTTACTCGGGGGAGGGGAGAACAGAGGGAGGGTTACTCGGGGGAGGGGAGAGCAGAGGGAGGGTTACTCGGGGGAGGGGAGAGCAGAGGGAGGGTTACTCGGGGGAGGAGAGAGCGGAGGGAGGGTTACTCGGGGGAGGGGAGAGCGGAGGGAGGGTTACTCGGGGGAGGGGAGAGCGGAGGGAGGGTTACTCGGGGGAGGGGAGAGCGGAGGGAGGGTTACTCGGGGGAGGGGAGAGCGGAGGGAGGGTTACTCGGGGGAGGGGAGAGCGGAGGGAGGGTTACTCGGGGGAGGAGAGAGCGGAGGGAGGGTTACTCGGGGGAGGAGAGAGCGGAGGGAGGGTTACTCGGGGGAGGGGAGAGCAGAGGGAGGGTTACTCGTGGGGGAGGGGAGAGCGGAGGGAGGGTTACTCGTGGGGGAGTGGAGAGCGGAGGGAGGGTTACTCGTGGGGGAGGGGAGAGCGGAGGGAGTGTTACTCGGGGGAGGGGAGAGCAGAGGGAGGGCTACTCGTGGGGGAGGGGAGAGCGGAGGGAGGGTTACTCGTGGGGGAGGGGAGAGCGGAGGGAGTGTTACTCGGGGGAGGGGAGGGCAGAGGGAGGGGAGAGCAGAGGGAGGGTTACTCGGGGGGAGGGGAGAGCAGAGGGAGGGGAGAGCAGAGGGAGGGTTACTCGGGGGAGGGGAGAGCGGAGCGAGGGTTATTCGGGGGAGGGGAGAGCAGAGGGAGGGTTACTCGGGGGAGGAGAGAGCAGAGGGAGGGTTACTCGGGGGAGGAGAGAGCAGAGGGAGGGTTACTCGGGGGGAGGGGAGTGCAGAGGGAGGGTTACTCGGGGGGAGGGGAGAGCGGAGGTAGGGGAGATCAGAGGGAGGGTTACTCGGGGGAGGGGAGAGCAGAGGGAGGGGAGAGCAGAGGGAGGGTTACTCGGGGGAAGGGAGAGCAGGGGGAGGGGAGAGCAGAGGGAGGGTTACTCGGGGAAGGGGGAGGGGGAGGGGTTGTGTAGGCCCGAGAAATATTCACACTTTGACCCCTCGAACTTCCTCCACCACTGTCTGGTGTCTGGACATGGAGTCCGCATCTGGAGTCCAGCTCCCCGGCCCCCCCGACCCCTACCCTACTGACCCCCGACCCACACCCCACCGACCCCCGACACACCGCCCCCCGACCCACACCGACCCCACCCCACCGACCCCCGACCTCTCACATGGTTGCTCACACCCGACACACACACACACACAGCCATTCTCACATCCCTTGCTCCCCCCCCCACAACACACACACACACACACACACACATACCCTGGGGACACACACACACACATACACACACTGGGGATGGACACACAGACACGCACATGCACACACACAGACACAGGCACACACTGTACCCTGGACACACACATACCCTGGGGGCACACACACACTCAGGCACCCCCTGTACCCTGGGACGGACACACACACACACATATACGCTCGAGTTCTTAACCATTAAAATCCCACAAACATCAATGTGAGAAATGACCAGATAATCTGTTTTTGGTGATGTTGGTTGAGGGATAAATATCGGGACTAGTACCAGCTACTTGTCATGGTCGTATCCTGATTGTGTGTTGTGATTGACTGCATCTGAACCGCCGCTCCTTTAATAAAATGCCTTATAAAACTCCCAAGACCCTTTGGGGTGTGTGTGTGTGACCTGTGACCCTAATCTTACAGCGGTTACCTCCCGGCACACATTCCACCTGAGCCGTTACCTGCCGCGGGTGCCCAGGTTTACACGGCCTGCTGTAAATGGCGGTGAGGGGCTGGAGGATCTCGGTCCCGCCCATGTCCGCCTCGATGCCCTTCAGTTTCTCCAGCGCGCTCTTCATCGACTCCTGATTGTACTCGACACTCGCCCTGCCCGAGAGGGAGAGAGAGAGAGAGAGGGAGAGGGAGAGGGAGAGGGAGAGGGAGAGAGAGAGAGAGCTCGGGTTAGAGGTGGGAGCGGGATGATGACACGTGGAGCCACTTGACCCGGTGTAACCAGGACGCTACGGTTCAGAGTGTGTCAGCCTGGCTCCCAATGCCTTTCCCCCCCCCCCCACCCCCACCCCGGCAAATCCATCATCCTGTCCGACCCTCGCTCTCAGCTGTAAGATTCGGCGAAAACATTCAGGAATACACATCAGCTGGATGAGGAATCATGGACAGGGATGTTTGCTGGACAGGCCTTTTGTCTCCCAATCAGTGAGACATTAAGTAAAGTGGCCGGGGTTTCAGGCCATCGAAAGACAAAGGATAGCTATTCGACCACAGAGTCGTCGGGAGCCACACATCGCGCGGTACACAGCCCAGTTGACAAAGGAACGGGCCAGAGTCTTGATTTTACGTTTGAGTTGCACAACCTCAGGGGCAAGGACAGTTGGACTTTTTGCCGCGAGAAGAAAGATTAGTGAGAAAGCGGGTTGTGTAGAGGACACAGAGAGGCTGCAAAGAGATTTAGATAGGTTAAGCGAATGGGCTAAGGTTTGGCAGATGGAATACAATGTCGGAAAGTGTGAGGTCATCCACCTTGGGAAAAAAAAAAAACAGTAAAAGGGAATATTATTTGAATGGGGAGAAATTACAACATGCTGCGGTGCAGAGGGACCTGGGGGTCCTTGTGCATGAATCCCAAAAAGTTAGTTTGCAGGTGCAGCAGGTAATCAGGAAGGCGACTGGAATGTTGGTCTTCATTGCGAGAGGGATGGAGTACAAAAGCAGGGAGGTCCTGCTGCAACTGTACAGGGTATTGGTGAGGCCGCACCTGGAGTACTGCGTGCAGTTTTGGTCACCTTACTTAAGGAAGGATATACTAGCTTTGGAGGGGGTACAGAGACGATTCACTCGGCTGATTCCGGAGATGAGGGGGTTACCTTATGATGATAGATTGAGTAGACTGGGTCTTTACTCGTTGGAGTTCAGAAGGATGAGGGGTGATCTTATAGAAACATTTAAAATCATGAAAGGGATAGACAAGATAGAGGCAGAGAGGTTGTTTCCACTGGTGGGGGAGACTAGAACTAGGGGGGCACAGCCTCAAAATACGGGGGAGCCAATTTAAAACCGAGTTGAGAAGGAATTTCTTCTCCCAGAGGGTTGTGAATCTGTGGAATTCTCTGCCCAAGGAAGCAGTTGAGGCTAGCTCATTGAACGTATTCAAGTCACAGATAGATAGATTTTTAACCAATAAGGGAATTAAGGGTTACGGGGAGCGGGCGGGTAAGTGGAGCTGAGTCCACGGCCAGATCAGCCATGGTCTTGTTGAATGGCGGAGCAGGCTCGAGGGGCTCGATGGCCTACTCCTGTTCCTAATTCTTAGGTTCTTATGCAAGAAGCATTTTTGCAAGTATGAGCGAGGCAGTTTTGGCTGGTGTAATGTCTGCAAGCTTGTAATGCTTGTAGCTCCAAACTGTGGATGTGTCCGTATTGTGTACTGCAGCTGCATAGTTAATCATTAAGCAACAGGCAGTTTTTCCCTCGAGAGTTGCGTGCGTGTCAGGAAGCCGTGTGTGCTGTGCTCTGTGAAGATATCACAGCTGCCGTGTCTCTCTCTCTCTCTCGCTCTCCCCTCTTCTACGCCCGCTTGCTTCGTCCAACGCACAAGGGCTGAGCTCTCCGTCTGGGAACGGAGAGAAGAAACACCAGAGAGCCTCGCTACTTCGACGGGGAAGCTGTCCTTGAGACTGGACCTGAAGACACGCCTCATCGGGAGAAGCAGCCAGAGGGGTAATGGGTGAGCACTTATTCCCAGCCCACACATCTTTAACACCACCGCATAGTGTGAAAGGGTGTCGTGTGTCCCGACCAAGCCTTAAGGGTTTTAGTGGGGAGGTTTTTGCAAGGAGCATAAGCGTACGCACATTCTGTTGGACAGATTTCAGTGGTGCAATTTTGAATCCGAGCAGGCGTGTTTTAGACGTGGGTACTTCGCATTAGGGGCCTGTTTAGACGGGCCAGGCTGTATTTGTTTGTGTTGAACTACCAGGATGTGCTTTTACTGGGTGCAGGTGTGTGTTTCAACTTGAATAAAAGCACTGTGACGGTGGAGACCGAAAGGATCTGTTGACGACTGTATATTACCGTTCACGACTATAATTCCGAAGTCCAGAACTGTTGTAAGAGGGGTGATTCGAAACCACCAGGGGGAAAAAGCAGTTACACAGCCGAGGGACTTGGGGGAAATCACCGGTGGCGACGTACACCTTACACTCAGTGTGAGGAAAGGTCAGGATTTGCCCCACTGCCCCACTCAATCCTCCATCAGAGAGAGAGAGGACCTTCATCCTCCTCTGTCCAGGGCAGGGTTTGACATCCCAGGTGCCAAAGGGTGAAAGGTCAGAATCTGGACATGCTCCGTGCAGGCGACCTCTCAACCCGTGCGAACTTCTCCTTGGGCGGAAGCCCGGTTTCCCGTTACACCCCGGAAATTGCCACTTACGGGAAGAAGGAGTCAAAGCGGCTTCCGAATCCGTAAATGTTGAAGAAGCATCCCACGGGCAGGCTCTTCACGAGAAGGAGCAGGGTATCCTGCGGGAGCAAACGCCCCGTTAGTCTCAGTATCAGCTTCTGGCTCACATGTTCCCAACCTCCCACTCTGCAGGGGAGTCCCCCACATTATCCATTGCTCCAGCCCCAGACTGTGAGTCAGGCCTGGGCAGTGACAGGCCCATCGGTTACACAGTGAGTGACCCTTACCCTGAATAAACAGTGATTCTGTACAGTTACAGGGAGTGACCCTTACCCTGAATAAGCAGTGACTCTGTACAGTTAGTGAGTGACCCTTACCCTGAATAAACAGTGACTCTGTACAGTTACAGTGAGTGACCCTTACCCTGAATAAACAGTGACTCTGTACAGTTACAGTGAGTGACCCTTACCCTGAATAAACAGTGACTCTGTACAGTAAGTGAGTGACCCTTACCCTGAATAAACAGTGACTCTGTACAGTTACACAGTGAGTGACCCTTACCCTGAATAAACAGTGACTCTGTACAGTTAGTGAGTGACCCTTACCCTGAATAAACAGTGACTCTGTACAGTTAGTGAGTGACCCTTACCCTGAATAAACAGTGACTCTGTACAGTTAGTGAGTGACCCTTACCCTGAATAAACAATGACTCTGTACAGTTAGTGAGTGACCCTTACCCTGAATAAACAGTGACTCTGTACAGTTAGTGAGTGACCCTTACCCTGAATAAACAATGACTCTGTACAGTTAGTGAGTGACCCTTACCCTGAATAAACAGTGACTCTATACAGTTAGTGAGTGACCATTACCCTGAATAAACAGTGACTCTGTACAGTTAGTGAGTGACCCTTACCCTGAATAAACAGTGACTCTGTACAGTTATACAGTGAGTGACCCCTTACCCTGAATAAACAGTGACTCTGTACAGTTAGTGAGTGACCCTTACCCTGAATAAACAGCGACTCTGTACAGTTAGTGAGTGACCCTTACCCTGAATAAACAGTGACTCTGTACAGTTATACAGTGAGTGACCCCTTACCCTGAATAAACAGTGACTCTGTACAGTTACACAGTGAGTGACCCTTACCCTGAATAAACAGCGACTCTGTACAGTTAGTGAGTGACCCTTACCCTGAATAAACAGCGACTCTGTACAGTTAGTGAGTGACCCTTACCCTGAATAAACAGTGACTCTGTACAGTTAGTGAGTGACCCTTACCCTGAATAAACAGTGACTCTGTACAGTTAGTGAGTGACCCTTACCCTTACTCTGCTGCACAGGAGGGCAAGAAAAAGAGTGAGACAGCAATAGTGATAGGGGATTCAATGGTGAGGGGAATAGATAGGCGTTTCTGCGGCCGCAACCGAGACTCCAGGATGGTATGTTGCCTCCCTGGTGCAAGGGTCAAGGATGTCTCGGAGCGGGTGCAGGACATTCTGAAATGGGAGGGAGAACAGCCAGTTGTTGTGGTGCACATTGGTACCAACGACATAGGTAAAAAAAGGGATGAGGTCCTACGAAACGAATTTTAGGAGCTAGGAGCTAAATTAAAAAGTAGGACCTCAAAAGTAGTAATCTCGGGATTGCTACCAGTGCCACGTGATAGTCAGAGTAGGAATCGCAGGATAGCGCAGATGAATACGTGGCTTGAGCAATGGTGCAGCAGGGAGGGATTCAAATTCCTGGGGCATTGGGACCGGTTCTGGGGGAGGTGGGACCAGTACAAACCGGACGGTCTGCACCTGGGCAGGACCGGAACCAATGTCCTAGGGGGAGTGTTTGCTAGTGCTGTTGGGGAGGATTTAAACTAATATGGCAGGGGGATGGGAACCAATGCAGGGAGACAGAGAGAAACAAAAAGGAGGCAAAAGCAAAAGACAGAAAGGAGATGAGGAAAAGTGGAGGGCGGAGAAACCCAAGGCAAAGAACAAAAAGGGCCACTGTACAGCAAAATTCTAAAAGGACAAAGGGTGTTAAAAAAACAAGCCTGAAGGCTTTGTGTTTTAATGCAAGGAGTATCCGCAATAAGGTGGATGAATTAATTGTGCAAATAGATGTTAATAAATATGATGTGATTGGGATTACGGAGACGTGGCTCCAGGATGATCAGGGCTGGGAACTCAACATTCAGGGGTATTCAACATTCAGGAAGGATAGAATAAAAGGAAAAGGAGGTGGGGTAGCATTGCTGGTTAAAGAGGAGATTAATACAATAGTTAGGAAAGACATTAGCTTGGATGATGTGGAATCTATATGGGTAGAGCTGCAGAACACCAAAGGGCAAAAAACGTTAGTAGGAGTTGTGTACAGACCTCCAAACAGTAATAGGGATGTTGGGGAGGGCATCAAACAGGAAATTAGGGGTGCATGCAATAAAGGTGTAGCAGTTATAATGGGTGACTTTAATATGCACATAGATTGGGCTAGCCAAACTGGAAGCAATACGGTGGAGGAGGATTTCCTGGAGTGCATAAGGGATGGTTTTCTAGACCAATATGTTGAGGAACCAACTAGGGGGGAGGCCATCTTAGACTGGGTGTTGTGTAATGAGAGAGGATTAATTAGCAATCTCATTGTGCGAGGCCCCTTGGGGAAGAGTGACCATAATATGGTGGAATTCTGCATTAGGATGGAGAATGAAACAGTAAATTCAGAGACCATGGTCCAGAACTTAAAGAAGGGTAACTTTGAAGGTATGAGGCGTGAATTGGCTAGGATAGATTGGCGAATGATACTTAGGGGGTTGACTGTGGATGGGCAATGGCAGACATTTAGAGACCGCATGGATGAATTACAACAATTGTACATTCCTGTCTGGCGTAAAAATAAAAAAGGGAAGGTGGCTCAACCGTGGCTATCTAGGGAAATCAGGGATAGTATTAAAGCCAAGGAAGTGGCATACAAATTGGCCAGAAATAGCAGCGAACCTGGGGACTGGGAGAAATTTAGAACTCAGCAGAGGAGGACAAAGGGTTTGATTAGGGCAGGGAAAATGGAGTACGAGAAGAAGCTTGCAGGGAACATTAAGGTGGATTGCAAAAGTTTCTATAGGTATGTAAAGAGAAAAAGGTTAGTAAAGACAAACGTAGGTCCCCTGCAGTCAGAATCAGGGGAAGTCATAACGGGGAACAAAGAAATGGCAGACCAATTGAACAAGTACTTTGGTTCGGTATTCACTAAGGAGGATACAAACAACCTTCCGGATATAAAAGGGGTCAGAGGGTCTAGTAAGGAGGGGGAACTGAGGGAATTCTTTATTAGTCGGGAAATTGTGTTGGGGAAATTGATGGGATTGAAGGCCGATAAATCCCCAGGGCCTGATGGACTGCATCCCAGAGTACTTAAGGAGGTGGCCTTGGAAATAGCGGATGCATTGACAGTCATTTTCCAACATTCCATTGACTCTGGATCAGTTCCTATGGAGTGGAGGGTAGCCAATGTAACCCAACTTGTTAAAAAAGGAGGGAGAGAGAAAACAGGGAATTATAGACCGGTCAGCCTGACCTCAGTAGTGGGTAAAATGATGGAATCAATTATTAAGGATGTCATAGCAGTGCATCTGGAAAATGGTGACATGATAGGTCCAAGTCAGCATGGATTTGTGAAAGGGAAATCATGCTTGACAAATCTTCTGGAATTTTGTGAGGATGTTTCCAGTAAAGTGGACAAAGGAGAACATGTTGATGTGGTATATTTGGACTTTCAGAAGGCTTTCGACAAGGTCCCACACAAGAGATTAATGTGCAAAGTTAGAGCACATGGGATTGTGGGTAGTGTGCTGACGTGGATTGAGAACTGGTTGTCAGACAGGAAGCAAAGAGTAGGAGTAAACGGGTACTTTTCAGAATGGCAGGCAGTGACTAGTGGGGTGTCGCAAGGTTCTGTGCTGGGGCCCCAGCTGTTTACATTGTACATTAATGATTTAGACGAGGGGATTAAATGCAGTATCTCCAAATTTGCGGATGACACATAAGTTGGGTGGCAGTGTGAGCTGCGAGGAGGATGCTATGAGGCTGCAGAGTGACTTGGATAGGTTAGGTGAGTGGGCAAATGCATGGCAGATGAAGTATAATGTGGATAAATGTGAGGTTATCCACTTTGGTGGTAAAAACAGAGAGACAGACTATTATCTGAATGGTGACAGATTAGGAAAAGGGAAGGTGCAACGAGACCTGGGTGTCATGGTACATCAGTCATTGAAGGTTAGCATGCAGGTACAGCAGGCGGTTAAGAAAGCAAATGGCATGTTGGCCTTCATAGCGAGGGGATTTGAATACAGGGGCAGGGAGGTGTTGCTACAGTTGTACAGGGCCTTGGTGAGGCCACACCTGGAGTATTGTGTACAGTTTTGGTCTCCTAACCTGAGGAAGGACATTCTTGCTATTGAGGGAGTGCAGCGAAGGTTCACCAGACTGATTCCTGGGATGGCGGGACTGACCTATCAAGAAAGACTGGATCAACTGGGCTTGTATTCACTGGAGTTCAGAAGAATGAGAGGGGACCTCATAGAAACGTTTAAAATTCTGACGGGTTTAGACAGGTTAGATGCAGGAAGAATGTTCCCAATGTTGGGGAAGTCCAGAACCAGGGGTCACAGTCTGAGGATAAGGGGCAAGCCATTTAGGACCGAGATGAGGAGAAACTTCTTCACCCAGAGAGTGCTGAACCTGTGGAATTTTCTACCACAGAAAGTAGTTGAGGCCAATTCACTAAATATATTCAAAAGGGAGTTAGATGAAGTCCTTACTACTCGGGGGATCAAGGGTTATGGAGAGAAAGCAGGAAGGGGATACTGAAGTTTCATGTTCAGCCATGAACTCATTGAATGGCGGTGCAGGCTAGAAGGGCTGAATGGCCTGCTCCTGCACCTATTTTCTATGTTTCTATGTTTCAATGAATAAACAGTGACTCTATACAGTTAGTGAGTGACCCTTACCCTGAATAAACAGTGACTCTATACAGTTAGTGAGTGACCCTTACCCTCAATAAACAGTGACTCTGTACAGTTATAGTGAGTGACCCCTTACCCTGAATAAACAGTGACTCTGTACAGTTAGTGAGTGACCCTTACCCTGAATAAACAATGACTCTGTACAGTTAGTGAGTGACCCTTACCCTGAATAAACAGTGACTCTGTACAGTTACAGTGAGTGACCCTTACCCTGAATAAACAGTGACTCTGTACAGATGGTGAGTGACCCTTACCCTGAATAAACAATGACTCTGTACAGTTAGTGAGTGACCCTTACCCTGAATAAACAGTGACTCTGTACAGTTAGTGAGTGACCCTTACCCTGAATAAACAGTGACTCTGTACAGTTAGTGAGTGACCCTTACCCTGAATAAACAGTGACTCTGTACAGTTAGTGAATGACCCTTACCCTGAATAAACAGTGACTCTGTACAGTTACAGTGAGTGACCCTTACCCTGAATAAACAGTGACTCTGTACAGTTACAGTGAGTGACCCTTACCCTGAATAAACAGTGACTCTGTACAGTTACACAGTGAGTGACCGTTACGCTGCTAATTAACACAGATCCCCCCCCCCTCACCCACACAGAGTCCCCCCCTCCCCCACACACATTACCTGGGCGCTTTGAATACGGGTGGTCTCTCTGCCACAGTGTGACATTCGGCAATCCATGCTTCCGGAACGATCGATGAGGAAGATGAACTCCCCCGATGTAACCTGGGAGGATTTCTCAGGAAAACTGGGATAGAAGGTGAGCATGACTGTGGGGTCTCCCATCAGGGTCCCTGAATAAAGAGCAAACAGGACTGTACTGGACCGGAATTGGAGCTCCTCGAAGCACGGGCTCCCTCTCTCCAGCCTATCCAACCCCAGCACAACCCCTGACCCAGGCCCATCTATAACCCAGCCTATCCATCCGTACACCCGACCCCAGCACAACCCCTGACCCAGGCCCATCTATAACCCAGCCTATCCATCCGTACACCCGACCCTAGCATAACCCCTGACCCAGGCCCATCTATAACCCAGCCTATCCATCCATCTCACCCAACCCCAGCATAACCCCTGACCCAGGCCCATCTATAACACACCCTATCCATCCGTACACCCGACCCTAGTATAACCCCTGACCCAGGCCCATCGATAACCCAGCCTATCCATCCGTACACCCAACCCCAGCACAACCCCTGACCCAGGCCCATCGATAACCCAGCCTATCCATCCGTACACCCGACCCTAGTATAACCCCTGACCCAGGCCCATCTATAACACACCCTATCCATCCATCTCACCCAACCCCAGCACAACCCCTGACCCAGGCCCATCTATAACCCAGCCTATCCATCCATCTCACCCAACCCCAGCACAACCCCTGACCCAGGCCCATCTATAACACAGCCTATCCATCCGTACACCCGACCCTAGTATAACCCCTGACCCAGGTCCATCTATAACCCAGCCTATCCATCCATCTCACCCAACCCCAGCACAACCCCTGCCCCAGGCCCATCTATAACACAGCCTATCCATCCGTACACCCGACCCTAGCATAACCCCTGACCCAGGTCCATCTATAACCCAGCCTATCCATCCGTACACCCGACCCCAGCATAACCCCTGACCCAGGTCCATCTATAACCCAGCCTATCCATCCATCTCACCCAACCCCAGCACAACCCCTGACCCAGGCCCATCGATAACCCAGCCTATCCATCCGTACACCCGACCCCAGCACAACCCCTGACCCAGGCCCATCGATAACCCAGCCTATCCATCCGTACACCCGACCCTAGTATAACCCCTGACCCAGGCCCATCTATAACCCAGCCTATCCATCCGTACACCCGACCCCAGCATAACCCCTGACCCAGGCCCATCTATAACCCAGCCTATCCATCCGTACACCCGACCCTAGCATAACCCCTGACCCAGGCCCATCTATAACCCAACCTATCCATCCATCTCACCCAACCCCAGCACAACCCCTGACCCAGGCCCATCTATAACCCAGCCTATCCATCCATCTCACCCAACCCCAGCACAACCCCTGACCCAGGCCCATCTATAACACACCCTATCCATCCGTACACCCGACCCCAGCATAACCCCTGACCCAGGCCCATCTATAACCCAGCCTATCCATCCATCTCACCCAACCCCAGCACAACCCCTGACCCAGGCCCATCTATAACACACCCTATCCATCCGTACACCCGACCCTAGTATAACCCCTGACCCAGGTCCATCTATAACCCAGCCTATCCATCCGTACACCCGACCCTAGCATAACCCCTGACCCAGGCCCATCTATAACCCAGCCTATCCATCCATCTCACCCAACCCCAGCACAACCCCTGCCCCAGGCCCATCTATAACACACCCTATCCATCCGTACACCCGACCCTAGTATAACCCCTGACCCAGGTCCATCTATAACCCAGCCTATCCATCCATCTCACCCGACCCAAGCATAACCCCTGACCCAGGTCCATCTATAACCCAGCCTATCCATCCATCTCACCTGACCCCAGCATAACCCCTGACCCAGGCCCATCTATAACACAGCTTCTCCTCCCAGCACACCCCAAAACCACCTTGTCCCTAACCCAGCCTCTCCCTCCAGCCGGTCCCTAAGCCCGTCACACTCGGTCCCTAAGCCCGTCACACTCGGTCCCTAAGCCCGTCACACCCCATACAGCCCCCACCCCTGCCCACTCTGCCCCTGCCCCCCCCCCACCACCATGTACAGATCGGGCCGACCCTTGCCCGTTTACCTGGTGCCGCAGTATCTACCCCGGCTTCGATGATGGCGCTCGGTTTGTGAACATTATCGTAGTAAACCAGCAGCTCAACATCCTTATCAAACCGGTGTCCTTCCGTCATAGACAGCTGAGGGGAGAGGATCAGAAACCGCAAATCAGACCCAGAACGAGAGGCACCCGTCAGTGTACAGATATCTCCCTGAGGGAGAGGGACTGTGAGACACCAGTCAGTGTACAGATATCTCCCTGAGGGAGAGGGGACTGAGAGACACCAGTCAGTGTACAGATATCTCCCTGAGGGAGAGGGACTGAGAGACACCAGTCAGTGTACAGATATCTCCCTGAGGGAGAGAGGGACTGAGAGACACCAGTCAGTGTACAGATATCACCCTGAGGGAGAGGGGACTGAGAGACACCAGTCAGTGTACAGATATCTCCCTGAGGGAGAGGGACTGAGAGACACCAGTCAGTGTACAGATATCACCCTGAGGGAGAGAGGGACTGAGAGACACCAGTCAGTGTACAGATATCTCCCTGAGGGAGAGGGACTGAGAGACACCAGTCAGTGTACAGATATCTCCCTGAGGGAGAGGGGACTGAGAGACACCAGTCAGTGTACAGATATCACCCTGAGGGAGGGAGACTAAGAGACACCAGTCAGTGTGCAGATACCTCCCTGAAGGAGAGGGACTGAGAGACACCAGTCATGGTTTCTGGGTTAACCAATCGGCCCCTCTCCTGCTCCGGCCCATACATTAGGGGTTTGATGTGATGTGAGGCCTTTCTGCTACCTGGGTGGCCACGGCCCACCTCCCGATCCCTGGGCCCCTGCATTGAACCCTCTCACCTTGGCCGATGTCTTGTCCTGGGTCAGGAACTCCAGAGCGGTCAGAGAACAGTTGGACTGGACGCGGGAGATCCCGAGTGGGCAGTGGATCCGGGCCCCGAGAGACAATGTGTAGGGCGGCTCAGTTACCCGTGGGAGGTCGTGGGTCACGCTGGGAGCCTGGGCACCTGGGAGGGTTAAAGGTGATAGGGTTAGACTCCAGTCCTCCCACGATCTAGCCGTCTCCGACAGCGATTACTCCTCCCTCAACCTGGAACCGGCTCGCTGCATCTTCCTGGGGCTCTCCGTCCATCAACAATCTCTGACAGCGATTACTCCCTCCCTCAACCTGGAACTGGCTCGCTGTATCTTCCTGGGGCTCCCCGTCCATCAACAATCTCCTACAGCGATTACTCCCTCCCTCAACCTGGAACTGGCTCGCTGCATCTTCCTGGGGCTCCCCGTCCATCAACAATCTCCTACAGCGATTACTCCCTCCCTCAACCTGGAACCGGCTCGCTGTATCTTCCTGGGGCTCCCCGTCCATCAACAATCTCCTACAGCGATTACTCCCTCCCTCAACCTGGAACCGGCTCGCTGTATCTTCCTGGGGCTCCCCGTCCATCAACAATCCGTTATAATCCAAGCTTGGCTCAAGAGCATAAGGAATAGGAGCAGGAGTCAGCCATTCGGCCCCTCGAGCCTGCTCCGCCATTCAATAAGATCATGGACTCAGCTCCACTTCCCCGCCCGCTCCCCATAGCCCTTCACTTCCTTATCGCTCAAAAATCTGTCTATCTCCGCATTAAATATATTCAATGACCCAGCCTCCACAGCTCTCTGGGGCAGAGAATTCCACAGATTTACAACCCTCAGAGAAGAAATTCCTCCTCATCTCAGTTTTAAATGGGCGGCCCCTTATTCTGAGACTCGGTCCCCTAGTTCTAGTCTCCCCCATCAGTCGAAATATCCTCTCTGCATCTACCCTGTCGAGCCCCCTCAGAATCTTATACGTTTCAATAAGATCACCTCTCATTCTTTTGAACTCCAATGAGTAGAGGCCCAACCTGCTCAACTTTTCTTCAAAAGACAACCCCCTCATCTCAGGCATCACCTGACCATTCCTGCATTGACCCCATCTTCCCTTCAGCTCATTGGGCCGAAGGTCCTTCGCCCCAGGTTCCCGATACCGGGCCTCAAAGGTTTAACGTACAAGGCGAGGCTGCCTAGACTGAGCTTGTATTCCCTCGAGTACATGGAAGAAGAGCATAAGAAATAGGGGCAGGAGTTGGCCATTCGGCCCCTCGAGCCTGCTCCGCCATTCAATAAGATCATGGCTGATCTGATCATGGACTCAGCTCCACTTCCCCGCCCGCTCCCCATAACCCTTCACTCCCTTATCGCTCAAAAATCCACCTATCTCCACCTTAAATATATTCAATGACAGAGTATAAAAGATTAAGTGGCGATCCATTTCGAGGCGCTTAGGATGATTAACGGATTTGATAGGGTAGATCCAGAGAAATATTTCCTCTGGTGGGGGGAGCCCAGAACAAGGGGACATCACCTTAAAGTTCGAGCCAGGCCGTTCAGGGGTGATGTCAGGAAAGGCTTCTTCACACAAAGGGTCATGGGAATCTGGGACTCTCTCCAAAAAGCTATTGAGGCCGGGCGGGGCTGGGCCAACGGAAAATTTCAAGACTGAGATTGACCGATTTTTGTTGGGCAAGGGTATTAAAGGTAACGGAACCGTGGTTCTACGAAGTTTACAGACAATGACGGACAGGTAAAGACCATCTGGTTGATGGAGCCTGTCCCACACAATTGCGATGACTTGTGTATCACAACACATACCCTGCACCCCATCCCAAACCGTGTGATCTCCTGGGAGAGGCAAAAAACCAGGTTAAACAAACCCAGGACAATTTGTGGGAAAAAATCTGTGAAATTCCTCTCCGACCCATCCAGGCGATGGAATCTAGTCCAGGAGATCACTCTGGCCATTAAATTACCTGCAGTACCTGCCTTCTGTAAGAGGGTAGATGGAGTTAAAATAAAGATTAACCATAATGGGATTGAATGGTGGAACAGGCGAGGGGGCTTACTGGCCTCAGAGGGAGTGCAGCGAAGGTTCACCAGACTGATTCCTGGGATGGGGGGATTGTCCTATGAGGAGAGATTGAGCAGACTGGGCCGATATTCTCTGGAGTTTAGAAGAATGAGAGGTGATCTCATTGAAACATACAACGTTCTCACAGGGCTTGACAGGGTAGATGCAGGGAGGGTGTTTCCCCCCCGGGCTGGGGAGTCTGGAACCAGGGGTCACAGTCTCAGGATAAGGGGTCGGCCATTTAGGACTGAGATGAGGAGAAACTTCTTCACTCAGAGGGGGGTGAATCTTTGGAATTCTCTGCCCCAGAGGGCTGTGGAGGCTCAGTCTTTGAGTATATTCAAGACAGAGATCGATAGATTTTTGGATATTGAGGGAATCGAGGGATATGGGGACAGTGCAGGAAAGTGGACCCGAGGTCGAAGGTCAGCCGTGATCTTATTGAATGGTGGAGCGGGCTCGAGGGGCCGAATGGCCGACTCCTGCTCCTGTGTAACAGGCCCGACGGGCTGAATGGCCTCCTCCTGTTCCTATTTGGAGTAGGACGGACCCCAGAGAAGAGCAGTGTCTGATATATCGCACTGTGTCAGAATAGAGGACGGGTCCCAGTGAGCGCTGGATGCAATGAGTCTGTAATCGAGACTTTTCATGTAATGAGGACACAGATTCCTGGGGGCTCGGTGGGGCAAAGCTCATGTCTTGACCTTTCACCCCAGACAGAGAGGGACACAGTACCTGCCCTGGGAGTGTTTGATGGGACAGTGTTGAGGGAGCTTTACTCTGTATCTAACCCTGTGCTGTACCTGCCCTGGGAGTGTTTGATGGGACAGTGTAGAGGGAGCTTTACTCTGTATCTAACCCTGTGCTGTACCTGCCCTGGGAGTGTTTGATGGGACAGTGTAGAGGGAGCTTTACTCTGTATCTAACCCCCTGTACCTGCCCTGGGAGTGTTTGATGGGACTGTGTAGGGGGAGCTTTACTCTGTATCTAACCCCCTGTACCTGCCCTGGGAGTGTTTGATGGGACAGTGTAGAGGGAGCTTTACTCTGTATCTAACTCCGTGCTGTACCTGCCCTGGGAGTGTTTGATGGGGCAGTGTAGAGGGAGCTTTACTCTGTATCTAACCCCCTGTACCTGCCCTGGGAGTGTTTGATGGGACAGTGTAGAGGGAGCTTTACTCTGTATCTAACTCCGTGCTGTACCTGCCCTGGGAGTGTTTGATGGGACTGTGTAGGGGGAGCTTTACTCTGTATCTAACCTCCTGTACCTGCCCTGGGAGTGTTTGATGGGACAGTGTAGGGGGAGCTTTACTCTGTATCTAACCCCCTGTACCTGCCCTGGGAGTGTTTGATGGGACAGTGTAGAGGGAGCTTTACTCTGTATCTAACCCCCTGTACCTGCCCTGGGAGTGTTTGATGGGACAGTGTAGAGGGAGCTTTACTCTGTATCTAACCCCCTGTACCTGCCCTGGGAGTGTTTGATGGGACAGTGTAGAGGGAGCTTTACTCTGTATCTAACCCCCTGTACCTGCCCTGGGAGTGTTTGATGGGACAGTGTAGAGGGAGCTTTACTCTGTATCTAACCCCCTGTACCTGCCCTGGGAGTGTTTGATGGGGCAGTGTAGAGGGAGCTTTACTCTGTATCTAACCCCCTGTACCTGCCCTGGGAGTGTTTGATGGGACAGTGTAGAGGGAGCTTTACTCTGTATCTAACCCCGTGCTGTACCTGCCCTGGGAGTGTTTGATGGGACAGTGTAAAGGGAGCTTTACTCTGTATCTAACCCCCTGTACCTGCCCCGGGTGCGTTGGATGGTGACCCTCCCAGTCTGGTATAACTCGATGAGCCGAGCCTCACCTGCCGGCGTGTAGCGGGGGTTGAGAACAGCGGGCAGGGCGAAGCGCAGAGCACCGTCGGCCTCGAGCGCCAGCTCCTGGACCAATGAGAAGGAGACGCTGGCGCTGTGACCGGGGGCAAGGTTCCCCACCGAGCAGGTGAAGATATCGCTGCTGCTGGCGTCCTCCTCCAGCAGGAAGCCCTGGTGTCCCGAGGAGATGGCATCGTCATACTCGTCCTTGGCCTGTCGGGGTGGGGGGAGGGAGAGGGGGGGTGGGGAGGGAAGATGGGGGAGAGGAGAGGGAAGGGAGGGGGAGAGGGAGGGGGTGAGGGGGAGAGGGGGGGAAGTGAGGGAGAGGGGGGTGGGGAGAGGGTGGAGATGGGTGAGGGGGAAAAGGGGGAGGGGGAGGGGAGAGGCGAGGGAGGGGGGAAAGTGCGAGGAGGGGGAGGGGGGAGAAGGGAGGGAGGGAGGAAGAAGGAACCCTTGGTTAGTAAAGAGATGATCACAAACTCTTGGAGTCTCCAGGAATCCTAACTTGGAACCCCAACTCATAAACCCCACCGCAACAGGAACCTCGCCTGCCTCCTCAGGAACCCCTGCATAAATAATCCCCGCCCTCCCCCCACCACATTAGCCCCCCACTCAAGAATCCCCTACACCTCAGGAACCCACCCCTCCCACACTTCAGGAACTCTCCCCCCTCCTCCCACCTCAGGAAACCCCCGTGCATCTCAGGAGCCCTCCTCCCCCACCTCAGGAACTTCCGCCCACCTCAGGAACCCTCCTCCCCCACCTTAGGAACCCCCACTCCCCCTCAGGAACACCCCTCCCCCACACCTCAGGACCCCCCCCCCTCCACACCTCAGGAACCCCCACAGGAACCCCCCCCCCACACCTCAGGACTCCCCCCCCCTCCACACCTCAGGAACCCCCACTCCCCCACAGGAACCCCCCCCCCCCAACACCTCAGGACCACCCCCCCCTCCACACCTCAGGAACCCCCACTCCCCCTCAGGAACACCCCTCCCCCACACCTCAGGACCCCCCCCCCCCTCCACACCTCAGGAACCCCCACAGGAACCACCCCCTCCCACACCTCAGGAACATCCCCCCCTCCCCACCTCAGGAACCCCCACTCCCCCACAGGAACCCCTCCCCCATCACACCTCAGGAACCCCACCCCCCTCCCTACCTCAGGAACCCCCACTCCCCCACAGGAACCCCTCCCCCATCACACCTCAGGAACCCCCTGCCCTCCCTACCTCAGGAACCCCCACTCCCCCACAGGAACCCCTTCCCCACCACACCTCAGGAACATCCCCCCCTCCCTACCTCAGGAACCCCCACTCCCCCACAGGAACCCCTCCCCCATCACACCTCAGGAACTCCCCCCCCTCCCTACCTCAGGAACCCCCACTCCCCCACAGGAACCCCTCCCCCACCACACCTCAGGAACCCCCCCCCCCACTCCCTACCTCAGGAGCCCCCACTCCCCCACAGGAACCCCTCCCTCACCACACCTCAGGAACCCCCCCCCTCCTCCCTACCTCAGGAACCCCCACTCCCCCACAGGAACCCCTCCCTCACCACACCTCAGGAACCCCGCCCACCTCATGAACACCCCACACATCAGGAAACCCCTCACCGCCTCAGACACCACCCCACCGCACCACCCCACCGCACCTCCCCCCTCGCTCCCCCCCCACCCCCCCCAACCAATCTCCCACCTTTTGTTTCTCCTTAATCTCGGCCACAATCCTCTTCCCATCCACCGTGGCCTGGAAGTTGTAGACTGCGGCGTCGCTGTCCATGGGAAAGACGAAGACGGCCTCCACGGGATTGGTCTCCTCATTCCTGTACTCGAGGCTCGCAGTGACATCGGCCACGAAGCCCGTCACCTCCAACTCCACCGAGATCTTCCTCAGGGGGACTACGACAAGGGGAGGGGGGGGAAAGAGAACAGCACGGTGAGGAGAGTCAGCACAGGGGGCCAATAGACACAATCCCTTCCCATTCACTCCTACTGTACACAATCCCAATGGACCCAACCCCTTCCCATTCACTCCCATTGTACACAATCCCAATGGACCCAACCCCTTCCCATTCACTCCCATTGTACACAATCCAAATGGACCCAACCCCTTCCCATTCATTCCCATTGTACACAATCCCAATGGACCCAACACCTTCCCATTCACTCCCATTGTACACAATCCCAATGGACCCAACCCCTTCCCATTCACTCCCATTGTACACAATCCCAATAGACCGAACCCCTTCCCATTCACTCCCATTGTACACAATCCCAATGGACCCAACCCCTTCCCATTCACTCCCACTGTACACAATCCCAATGGACCCAACCCCTTCCCATTCACTCCCATTGTACACAATCCCAATGGACCCAACCCCTTCCCATTCACTCCCATTGGCTGATCTTCGACCTCAACTCCACTTTCCTGCACTGTCCCCATATCCCTCGATTCCCTAAAAATCTATCGGTCTCGGCCTTGAATATACTCAAAGACTGAGCCTCCACAGCCCTCTGGGGCAGAGAATTCCAAAGATTCACCCCCCTCTGAGTGAAGAAGTTTCTCCTCATCTCAGTCCTAAATGGCCGAGCCCTTATCCTGAGACTGTGACCCCTGGTTCTAGACTCCCCAGCCCGGGGGAAACACCCTCCCTGCATCTACCCTGTCAAGCCCTGTAAGAACGTTGTATGTTTCAATGAGATCACCTCTCATTCTTCTAAACTCTAGAGAATATTGGCCCAGTCTACTCAATCTCTCCTCATAGGACAATCCCCCCATCCCAGGAATCAGTCTGGTGAACCTTCGTTGCACTCCCTCTGTGGCAAGTATATCCTTCCTTAGGTAAGGAGACCCAAACTGTGCACAATACTCCAGGTGTGGTCCCACCAGGGCCCGATATAATCGCAGTAAGGCGTCTTTACTCTTAGACTCAAATCCTCCTGTAATAAAGGCCAACATACCATTTGCTTTCTTCATTACTTGCTGTACCGACATGTTAACTTTCAGTGATTGGTGTACAAGGACACCCAGGTCCCTCTGAACACCAACATTTCCCAATCTCTCACCATTTAAAAATACTCTGCTTTTCTAGTTTTCTTACCAAAGTGGATAACTTCACATCTCTCCACATTATGTTCCATTTGCCATGTTCTTGCCCACTCACTTACCCTGTCTATATCCCCTTGAAGCCTCTTTGCATCCTCCTCACAACCCCAGCTTCTTCAGCCTATGCACTAACTGAAGTCCCTCATCCCTGGTACGATTGCAGCAAATCTCTTCCGGACCTTCGCCAAGGCCTTGATATCCTCCCCAAAGTGTGGTGCCCAAGATATATTGGGAACATAGGAACAGCAGGAGGCCATTCAGCTCCTCGAGCCTGTTCTGCCATTCATGAGATCGGGGCTGACCTGTCCATCCACCTTGGCTCACAAGAACATAAGAATTAGGAGCAGGAGTCGGCCATTCGGCCCCTCGAGCCTGCTTTGCCATTCAATAAGATCATGGCTGATCTTCGACCTCAACTCCACTTTCCCGCCCGATCCCTTGATTCCCCTGGACTTCAAAAATCTACCGATCTCGGCCTTGAATATACTCAAAGACTGAGCCTCCACAGCGCTCCGGGGCAGAGAATTCCAAAGATTCACCCCCCTCTGAGTGAAGAAGTTTCTCCTCATCTCAGTCCTAAATGGCCGAGCCCTTATCCTGAGACTGTGACCCCTGGTTCTAGACTCCCCAGCCCGGGGGGGAAACACCCTCCCTGCATCTACCCTGTCAAGCCCTGTAAGAATTTTGTATGTTTCAATGAGATCACCTCTCATTCTTCTAAACTCCAGAGAGTATCGGCCCGTTCTACACAATCTCTGCTCATAGGACAATCCCTCTCGTTCCAGGAATCAGTCTGGTGAACCTTCGTTGCCCCGCCTCCAAGGCAAGTATATCCTTCCTTGGATAAGGGGACCCAAACTGTGCACAATACTCCAGGTGTGGTCACACCAGGGCCCTGTACGATTGTAGCAAGACCTCCTTACTCTGATACTCCATCCCCCCTTGCAGTAAAGGACAATGTGCCATGTGCCTTCCCCATTGCTTGCTGTACCTGCATGCTCGCTTTCTGTGTTTCTTGCACAAGGGACACCCCAAATCTCCCTCAACACCAACATTTCAAAGTTTCTCACCATTTAAAAGACATTCTGTTTTTCTATTCTTCCGACCAAATTGAATAACCTCACATTTCCCCACGTTATACTCCATCTGCCTCCTTACTGCCCACTCACTCAGTCTATCTATATCCCTTTGTAGACGCTTTGTGTTCTCCTCACAGCTTACTGTCCCACCGAGCTTTGTATCATCAGCAAACTTGGATACATTACACTCGGTCCCTTCATCTAGGTCATCGATATAGATTGTAAATAGCTGAGGCCCCAGCACTGATCCTCGCGACACTCCACGAGTTACCGCCTGCCAATCTGAAAATGATCCGTTTATCCCTACTCTCTGTTTTCTGTCCGTTAACCAATCCTCTACCCATGCGAATACACTACCTCCAATCCCATGAGCCCTTATCTCGCGTAATAATAATCTTTTACATGGGCACCTTATCGAATGCCTTGTTGGAATCCAAATATACTACATCCACTGGTTCCCCTTTATCTACCCTGCTAGTTACATGCTCAACAAACTCGAATAAATGTGTCAAACACAATTTCCCTTTCATAAAACCATGTTGCCTCTGCCGAATCATGTTATGATGATCTAAGTGCCCCGATACCACTTCCTTAACAATGGATTTCCCGAGGATTGATGTCAGGCTAACTGGCCTGTAGTTCCCAGTTTTCTCTCTCCCTCCTTTCTTGATATCCCCCAATACCCTTGGCTAGCAACAATGGATCAAGCTCCGATTTTAAAAATCACTCATTGAGCTAAGATCTATTGCGTTTTCCGGGAGTGTTCCACACTTCTATCACCCTTTGGGACAAGAGGTGTTTCCTGACCTCTCCTCAATGGTCTGGCTCTGATTTGAAGATTACGCCCCCTTGCTCTCGACCCCCCCACCACTGGAGAAACGTATTTCTCCATCTACCCGTAGCCATTGCTTTCAAAATCCTGAAAACCTCAATCAAATCGACCCCACAACCGGCGATATTGCAGGGATTATGAGCTTGGTTTGTGTAAGCTCTCCTCAAAACCCCAATGGGCCCAGCCCGTTGCCGGCCTGGTGCCCACCGACCAGTAACTGGGAGATCCTTTACCTGGGGTGTTCTTCAACGTCAACAGTCCACAGGGTCTTTCCATGGTGCGGCTGGAATGTGAAAAAGACGTGAGTAGCGTGGGCATTGAATCTGGGCACTCCCCATCAGTCTCCCCGTTTATAACCCACCTTTGCAAGCCACAAAGCTTGGCCACCACGGACTCACTCAGAGCCTTGTCACACCAGGAGCAAGGTTGTGTCGTCGAGGTATTAGCCGTGAATGCTTGCTGACAAAGACCATGTTTAGAGACTGCAGAGGGTCACTGAAAGTTCCCTCGGGTCTCAAATATCAGGCTCCAGGTCGCTGATCTCAGATATCAGGCCTGAGGTACCAGGCCTCAGGTACCAGTACCTAGGTAACAGCCCCAAATACCAGGCCTCAGGGTCCTAGATGGCAAACCTCAGGTACCAGGCCTAAGATATCAGGCCTCAGGTACCAGGGCCCTAGGTAACAGGCCTCAGGGTCCCAGATGGCAGATCTCAGGTACCAGATCTCAGATATCAGGCCCTAGGTAACAGGCCCCAAATACCAGGACCCATGTACCAGAGTCCTAGGGAGCAGGCCCCAGGTATTGTACCCAAATACCAGGCCCAAATACCACGCGCCAGGTACCATACCCAAATACCAGGCCCCAGGTACCAAGCTCCAGGTACCAGGCCCAAATACCAGGCCCCAGGCCCAAATACCAGGCCCCAGGCCCAAATACCAGGCCCCAGGTACCAAGCTCCAGGTACCAGGCCCCAGGTAGCAGAGCACCTGTCCCTGGGCCCTCCCTGCTCTGTGGGGCCCAGCACCATCCCAGCCGGGGCTCTCAGTCACCGAGCGGTTGGGGGGGGCGAGACGCGTTCACCAGCTCGGGATGTCAGCAGCCTCTGCGTATGTGACAGACAAACGACCCAACGCCAGCTGTGTGGGGGCCCACTGGGGTTTGTGATACTGGAACGAACACTCGGGGCATTAGGGCCCAGAGGGACGGAGGAACTGCAATCATGTGGAGGAATTTCAAACCTCTCCATCGTCACCATTCTGGAAATTCCCCCAAAATGCCACAGCAGAATAAGAGGTCAAAGGTGAGAGCCTCCCATGTTACAGGCGTGACCTTCTGTCCCCGGGGCATCAGCCTCCCATGTTACAGGCGTGACCTTCTGTCCCCGGGGCATCAGCCTCCCATGTTACAGGCGTGACCTTCTGTCCCCGGGGCATCAGCCTCCCATGTTACAGGCGTGACCTTCTGTCCCCGGGCCATGTGTGGTTGGTGCAGAGCTCGTACACCCCCAGCCGTGGCTCAGTGGGTCATCATCCGGTTGGCAACCAGAAACCAGTGGGGTGCCGCAGGGATCAGTGCTGGGCCCCCAACTATTTACAACCTACATTAACGACTTGGATGAAGGGACCGAGTGTAATGTGGCCAAGTTTGCTGACGATACAAAGATGGGTGGGAAAGCCAATTATGAGGAGGACACAAAAAATCTGCAAAGGGCTATAGACAGGCTCAGTCAGTGGGAAAACATTTGGCAGATGGAGTATAATGCGGGAAAATGTGAGGTTCTCCATTTTGGCAGAAGGGGGAGGGGGGGGGTCTCTGTATCTAGGGGAGGGGGGGGGTCTCTGTATCTAGGGGAGGGGGGGGGTCTCTGTATCTAGGGGAGGGGGGGGTCTCTGTATCTAGGGGAGGGGGGGGGTCTCTGTATCTAGGGGAGGGGGGGGTCTCTGTATCTAGGGGAGGGGGGGGTCTCTGTATCTAGGGGAGGGGGGGGTCTCTGTATCTAGGGGAGGGGGGGGTCTCTGTATCTAGGGGAGGGGGGGGTCTCTGTATCTAGGGGAGGGGGGGGTCTCTGTATCTAGGGGAGGGGGGGGGTCTCTGTATCTAGGGGAGGGGGGGGGTCTCTGTATCTAGGGGAGGGGGGGGTCTCTGTATCTAGGGGAGGGGGGGGTCTCTGTATCTAGGGGAGGGGGGGGTCTCTGTATCTAGGGGAGGGGGGGGTCTCTGTATCTAGGGGAGGGGGGGGTCTCTGTATCTAGGGGAGGGGGGGGTCTCTGTATCTAGGGGAGGGGGGGTCTCTGTATCTAGGGGAGGGGGGGGTCTCTGTATCTAGGGGAGGGGGGGGTCTCTGTATCTAGGGGAGGGGGGGGTCTCTGTATCTAGGGGAGGGGGGGGTCTCTGTATCTAGGGGAGGGGGGGGTCTCTGTATCTAGGGGAGGGGGGGGTCTCTGTATCTAGGGGAGGGGGGGGTCTCTGTATCTAGGGGAGGGGGGGGTCTCTGTATCTAGGGGAGGGGGGGGTCTCTGTATCTAGGGGAGGGGGGGGTCTCTGTATCTAGGGGAGGGGGGGGTCTCTGTATCTAGGGGAGGGGGGGGTCTCTGTATCTAGGGGAGGGGGGGGTCTCTGTATCTAGGGGAGGGGGGGGTCTCTGTATCTAGGGGAGGGGGGGGTCTCTGTATCTAGGGGAGGGGGGGGTCTCTGTATCTAGGGGAGGGGGGGGTCTCTGTATCTAGGGGAGGGGGGGGTCTCTGTATCTAGGGGAGGGGGGGGTCTCTGTATCTAGGGGAGGGGGGGGTCTCTGTATCTAGGGGAGGGGGGGGTCTCTGTATCTAGGGGAGGGGGGGGTCTCTGTATCTAGGGGAGGGGGGGGTCTCTGTATCTAGGGGAGGGGGGGGTCTCTGTATCTAGGGGAGGGGGGGGTCTCTGTATCTAGGGGAGGGGGGGTCTCTGTATCTAGGGGAGGGGGGGGTCTCTGTATCTAGGGGAGGGGGGGGTCTCTGTATCTAGGGGAGGGGGGGGTCTCTGTATCTAGGGGAGGGGGGGTCTCTGTATCTAGGGGAGGGGGGGGTCTCTGTATCTAGGGGAGGGGGGGTCTCTGTATCTAGGGGAGGGGGGGGTCTCTGTATCTAGGGGAGGGGGGGGTCTCTGTATCTAGGGGAGGGGGGGAGGGGCTAGGTCTCTCTGTAACTCATCATCATAGGCAGTCCCTTGGAGTCGAGGAAGACTTGCTCCCACTCTGAAAGTGAGTTCTCAGGTGACTGAACAGCCCAGTACGGGAATTACAGTCTCTGTCACAGGTGGGACAGACAGTGGTTGAGGGAAGGGGAGGGTGGGACTGGTTTGCCGCACGCTCCTTCCGCTGCCTGCGCTTGCTTTCTGCAAAAGTTTCTATAGATATGTAAAGAGAAAAAGGTTAGTAAAGACAAACGTAGGTCCCCTGCAGTCAGAATCAGGGGAAGTCATAACGGGGAACAAAGAAATGGCAGACCAATTGAACAAGTACTTTGGTTCGGTATTCACGAAGGAGGACACAAACAACCTTCCGGATATAAAAGGGGTCAGAGGGTCTAGTAAGGAGGAGGAACTGAGGGAAATCCTTATTAGTCGGGAAATTGTGTTGGGGAAATTGATGGGATTGAAGGCCAATAAATCCCCAGGGCCTGATGGACTGCATCCCAGAATACTTAAGGAGGTGGCCTTGGAAATAGCGGATGCATTGACAGTCATTTTCCAACATTCCATAGACTCTGGATCAGTTCCTATAGAGTGGAGGATAGCCAATATAACCCCACTTTTTAAAAAAGGAGGGTGAGAGAAAACGGAATTATAGACCGGTCAGCCTGACCTCAGTAGTGGGTAAAATGATGGAATCAATTATTAAGGATGTCATAGCAGCGCATTTGGAAAGAGGTGACAAGGAAGGACATTCTTGCTATTGAGGGAGTGCAGCGAAGGTTCACCAGACTGATTCCCGGGATGGCGGGACTGACCTATCAAGAAAGACTAAATCAACTGGGCTTGTATTCACTGGAGTTCAGAAGAATGAGAGGGGACCTCATGGAAACGTTTAAAATTCTGATGGGTTTAGAGAGGTTAGATGCAGGAAGAATGTTCCCAATGTTGGGGAAGTCCAGAACCAGGGGTCACAGTCTGAGGATAAGGGGTAAGCCATTTAGGACCGAGATGAGGAGAAACTTCTTCACCCAGAGAGTGGTGAACCTGTGGAATTCTCTACCACAGAAAGTTGTTGAGGCCAATTCACTAAATATATTCAAAAGAGAGTTAGATGAAGTCCTTACTACTCGGGGGATCAAGGAGTATGGTGAGAAAGCAGGAATGGGGTGCTGAAGTTTCATGTTCAGCCATGAACTCATTGAATGGCGGTGCAGGCTAGAAGGGCTGAATGGCCTGCTCCTGCACCTATTTTTTATGTTTCTATAGGTCCAAATCAGCATGGATTTGTGAAAGGGAAATCATGCTTGACAAATCTTCTGGAATTTTTTGAGGATGTTTCCAGTAGAGTGGACAAGGGAGAACCAGTGGATGTGGTATATTTGGACTTTCAGAAGGCTTTCGACAAGGTCCCACACAAGAGATTAATGTGCAAAGTTAAAGCACATGGGATTGGGGGTAGTGTGCTGACGTGGATTGAGAACTGGTTGTCAGACAGGAAGCAAAGAGTAGGAGTAAACGGGTACTTTTCAGAATGGCAGGCAGTGACTAGTGGGGTACCGCAAGGTTCTGTGCTGGGGCCCCAGCTGTTTACACTGTACATTAATGATTTAGACGAGGGGATTAAATGTAGTATCTCCAAATTTGCGGATGACACTCAGTTGGGTGGCAGTGTGAGCTGCGAGGAGGATGCTATGAGGCTGCAGAGTGACTTGGATAGGTTAGGTGAGTGGGCAAATGCATGGCAGATGAAGTATAATGTGGATAGATGTGAGGTTATCCACTTTGGTGGCAAAAACAGAGAGACAGACTATTATCTGAATGGTGACAGATTAGGAAAAGGGGAGGTGCAGCGAGACCTGGGTGTCATGGTACATCAGTCATTGAAGGTTGGCATGCGGGTACAGCAGGCGGTTAAGAAAGCAAATGGCATGTTGGCCTTCATAGCGAGGGGATTTGAGTACAGGGGCAGGGAGGTGTTGCTACAGTTGTACAGGGCCTTGGTGAGGCCACACCTGGAGTATTGTGTACAGTTTTGGTCTCCTAACTTGAGGAAGGACATTCTTGCTATTGAGGGAGTGCAGCGAAGGTTCACCAGACTGATTCCCAGGATGGCGGGACTGACCTATCAAGAAAGACTGGATCAACTGGGCTTGTATTCACTGGAGTTCAGAAGAATAAGAGGAGACCTCATAGAAACGTTTAAAATTCTGACGGGTTTAGACAGGTTAGATGCAGGAAGAATGTTCCCAATGTTGGGGAAGTCCAGAACCAGGGGTCACAGTCTGAGGATAAGGGGTAAGCCATTTAGGACCGAGATGCGGAGAAACTTCTTCACCCAGAGAGTTGTGAACCTGTGGAATTCCCTACCGCAGGAAGTAGTTGAGGCCAATTCACTAAATATATTCAAAAAGGAGTTAGATGTAGTCCTTACTACTCGGGGGATCAAGGGGTATGGCGAGAAAGCAGGAATGGGGTCCTGAAGTTGAATGTTCAGCCATGAACTCATTGAATGGCGGTGCAGGCTCGAGGGGCCGAATGGCCTGCTCCTGCACCTATTCTCTATGCTCAGCGCCCTCCCGGATGCACTTGCTCCACTGAGGGGAGTCTCGGTAGCTGCGGGGGTCTCTGTAACTTGGGGAGGTCTCTGTGTCGCTGGCTGGGGCTCTCTGTCCCGATGAGGGACTCTGTCACACGAGGCATTTGGTAACTGGGGCGTGTCTGTGCTCCGGGGAGTGTTTCTGTAACTGGGCTGGGCAAATCACACGCAGCTCAAAACCTAAAGGTTTCAACCAAAGAATGTTTTACCTTCTCTCTCTCTCTCTCTCCTTTCGTGTCCTCTCTGTCCACCTCTTACTATCGCTCTTCCCTCACTCTGTCGCTGTGTCCAGTCGCTCCGGACAGTTTCAACCTCCGTCCTTGCAATGTAAACAGTGCCTGGTGCACCCCACGGGCTGCTCCCTCTCTCTCTCCCGAGCTGACCTGGCGCAGCCTCTTTAACTGTAGGGAACGTCTCTCAATCACTGCAGTTTTATTTACAATAACATCACGACAGCCTCTTCACCATTTCCTGTTTCCTGTTCAATGCATTTTTCTAGGTCACTTCCTCTTGGGTCTTGCCTGGTGTGTGTGTGTGTGGTGTGGATATATGTGGGGTGTGTGTGTGTGTGGTGTGGATATATGTGGGGTGTGTGTGGTGTGGATATATGTGCTGTGGATATATGTGCTGTGTGTGGTGTGGATATATGTGCTGTGGATATATGTGCTGTGTGTGGTGTGGATATATGTGCTGTGGATATATGTGCTGTGTGTGGTGTGGATATATGTGCTGTGGATATATGTGCTGTGTGTGGTGTGGATATATGTGCTGTGTGTGCATGGTGTGGTGTGGATATATGTGCTGTGTGTGCGTGGTGTGGTGTGGATATATGTGCTGTGTGTGCATGGTGTGGTGTGGATATATGTGCTGTGTGTGCGTGGTGTGGTGTGGATATATGTGCTGTGTGTGCATGGTGTGGTGTGGATATATGTGCTGTGTGTGTGTGGTGTGGATATATGTGCTGTGTGTGTTGTGGATATATGTGCTGTGTGTGTGTGTGTGGTGTGGATATATGTGGGGTGTGTGGTGTGAATATATGTGCTGTGTGTGTGTGGTGTGGATATATGTGCTGTGTGTGTTGTGGATATATGTGCTGTGTGTGTGGTGTGGATATATGTGCTGTGGATATATCTGCTGTGTGCTGTGCGTGGTGTGGATATATGTGCTGTGTGTGGTGTGGATATATGTGGGGTGTGTGGTGTGAATATATGTGCTGTGTGTGTGTGTGGTGTGGATATATGTGCTGTGTGTGGTGTGGATATATGTGCTGTGTGTGCATGGTGTGGTGTGGATATATGTGCTGTGTGTGCGTGGTGTGGTGTGGATATATGTGCTGTGTGTGTTGTGGATATATGTGCTGTGTGTGTGGTGTGGATATATGTGCTGTGTGTGCTGTGGATATATCTGCTGTGTGCTGTGCGTGGTGTGGATATATGTGCTGTGTGTGGTGTGGATATATGTGCTGTGTGCGTGGTGTGGATATATGTGCTGTGTGTGTGTGTGTGGTGTGGATATATGTGGGGTGTGTGGTGTGAATATATGTGCTGTGTGTGTGTGTGGTGTGGATATATGTGCTGTGTGTGCGTGCGTGGTGTGGATATATGTGGGGTGTGTGTGGTGTGGATATATGTGCTGTGTGTGCGTGCGTGGTGTGAATATATGTGCTGTGTGTGTGTGTGTGTGGTGTGGATATATGTGCTGTGTGTGTGTGTGGTGTGGATATATGTGGGGTGTGTGCGTGTGTGGTGTGGATATATGTGCTGTGTGTGGTGTGGATATATGTGGGGTGTGTGTGTGTGGATATATGTGGGGTGTGTGTGTGTGGATATATGTGCTGTGTGTGGTGTGGATATATGTGCTGTGTGTGCTGTGGATATATGTGCTGTGTGTGTGTGGTGTGGATATATGTGGGGTGTGTGTGTGTGGATATATGTGCTGTGTGTGTGTGTGGATATATGTGCTGTGTGTGGTGTGGATATATGTGCTGGGTGTGTGTGTGTGGATATATGTGCTGTGTGTGTGTGTGGATATATGTGCTGTGTGTGTGTGTGGATATATGTGCTGTGTGTGTGTGGATATATGTGCTGTGTGTGTGTGTGGATATATGTGCTGTGTGTGTGTGTGTGTGTGGATATATGTGCTGTGTGTGTGTGTGTGGTGTGGATATATGTGCTGTGTGTGTGTGTGTGGTGTGGATATATGTGGGGTGTGTGCGTGTGTGGTGTGGATATATGTGCGGTGTGTGTGTGTGGATATATGTGCTGTGTGTGGTGTGGATGTGTGTGCTGTGGATATATGTGCTGTGGATATATGTGCTGTGTGTGTGTGGTGTGGATATATGTGGGGTGTGTGTGTGTGGATATATGTGCTGTGTGTGTGTGTGGATATATGTGCTGTGTGTGTGTGTGGATATATGTGCTGTGTGTGTGTGTGGATATATGTGCTGTGTGTGTGTGTGGATATATGTGCTGTGTGTGTGTGTGGATATATGTGCTGTGTGTGTGGATATATGTGCTGTGTGTGGTGTGGATATATGTGCTGTGTGTGTGTGGTGTGGATATATGTGGGGTGTGTGTGTGTGGATATATGTGCTGTGTGTGGATATATGTGCTGTGTGTGTGTGTGTTGTGGATATATGTGCTGTGTGTGGTGTGGATATATGTGGGGTGTGTGTGTGTGGATATATGTGGTGTGTGTGTGTGTGTGGATATATGTGCTGTGTGTGTGGATATATGTGCTGTGTGTGTGTGTGTTGTGGATATATGTGCTGTGTGTGGTGTGGATATATGTGGGGTGTGTGTGTGTGGATATATGTGGTGTGTGTGTGTGTGGATATATGTGGTGTGTGTGTGGATATATGTGGTGTGTGTGTGTGTGGATATATGTGGTGTGTGTGTGTGTGGATATATGTGCTGTGTGTGGTGTGGATATATGTGCTGTGTGTGCTGTGGATATATGTGCTGTGGATATATGTGCTGTGTGTGTGTGGTGTGGATATATGTGCTGTGTGTGGTGTGAATATATGTGCTGTGTGTGAGTGCGTGGTGTGGATATATGTGGGGTGTGTGTGTGTGTGGTGTGGATATATGTGGGGTGGGTGTGTGTGGTGTGGATATATGTGGGGTGGGTGTGTGTGTGGTGTGGATATATGTGGGGTGGGTGTGTGTGTGGTGTGGATATATGTGGGGTGTGTGCGTGTGTGGTGTGGATATATGTGGGGTGTGTGTGGTGTGAATATATGTGGGGTGTGTGTGTGTGTGGTGTGGATATATGTGGGGTGTGTGTGTGGTGTGGATATATGTGCTGTGTGTGTGTGGTGTGGATATATGTGGGGTGTGTGTGTGCGTGGTGTGGATATATGTGCTGTGTGTGTGTGGTGTGGATATATGTGGGGTGTGTGTGTGTGGGGTGTGGATATATGTGGGGTGTGTGTGTGTGTGGTGTGGATATATGTGGGGTGTGTGTGTGGTGTGGATATATGTGGGGTGTGTGTGTGGTGTGGATATATGTGCTGTGTGTGTGTGGTGTGGATATATGTGGGGTGTGTGTGTACGTGGTGTGGATATATGTGTGGTGTGGATATATGTGGGGTGTGTGCGTACGTGGTGTGGATATATGTGGGGTGTGTGCGTACGTGCAGCGTGCGTTCCCAGCATAAACTCCGTTCCCCAGCCACTGACTCCATCCCTCTCCCCAACTCCTGTCTGAGGCTGAACCAGACTGTTCGCAACCTTGGTGTCATATTTGACCCTGAAATGAGCTTCCGGCCACATAACTGAGCATCACTAAGACCGCCTATTGCCACCTCTGTAACATCGCCCGTCTCCGCCCCCTGCCTCAGCTCATCCGCTGCTGAAACCCTCATCCGTGCCTTTGTTACCGCAAGACTTGACCATTCCAACGCACTCCTGGCTGGCCTCCCACATTCTCCCCTATGTAAACTAGAGGTGATCCAAAACTCGGCTGCCCCCGTGTCCTAACTCACACCGAGTCCCGCTCACCCATTAGCCCCTGTGCTCACTGTCCCCGTGTCCTAACTCGCACCAAGTCCCACTCACCCATCACCCCCTGTGCTCACTGTCCCGTGTCCTAACTCGCACCAAGTCCCGCTCACCCATCACCCCCTGTGCTCGCTGCCCCGTGTCCTAACTCGCACCAAGTCCCACTCACCCATCAACCCCTGTGCTCGCTGCCCCGTGTCCTAACTCGCACCAAGTCCCGCTCACCCATCACCCCCTGTGCTCACTGCCCCGTGTCCTAACTCGCACCAAGTCCCGCTCACCCATCACCCTGTGTGCTCACTGACCTGTGTCCTAAATCACACCACGTCCCGCTCACCCATCACCCCCTGTGCTCACTGCCCCGTGTCCTAACTCGCACCGAGTCCCACTCACCCATCACCCCCTGTGCTCGCTGCCCCGTGTCCTAACTCGCACCAAGTCCCGCTCACCCCCTGTGCTCGCTGCCCCGTGTCCTAACTCGCACCAAGTCCCGCTCACCCCCTGTGCTCACTGCCCCGTGTCCTAACTCGCACCGAGTCCCGCTCACCTATCACTCCCTGTGCTCACTGCCCCGTATCCTAACTCACACCGAGTCCCGCTCACCCATCACCCCCTGTGCTCACTGCCCCGTGTCCTAACTGGCACCCAGTCCCGCTCACCCATCACCCCTGTGCTCACTGCCCCGTATCCTAACTCACACCCAGTCCCGCTCACCCATCACCCCCTGTGCTCACTGCCCCGTGTCCTAACTCGCACCCAGTCCCGCTCACCCATCACCCCCTGTGCTCGCTGACCTACATTGGCTCCCGGTTAAGCAACACCTCGATTTCAAAATTCTCATCCTTGTTTACAAATCCCTCCACGGCCCTCGCCCCTCCCTATCTCTGTAATCTCCTCCAGCCCCACAACCCCCCGAGATGTCTGCACTCCTCTAATTCTGCCCCCCTGACCATCCCTGATTATAATCGCTCCACCATCGGTGGCCGTGCCTTCTGTTGCCTGGGCCCCGAGCTCTGGAACTCCCTCCCTAAACCTCTCCGCCTCTCTTTCCTCCCTCAAGACGCTCCTTAAAACCTACCTCTGTGACCAAGCCTGCCCTAATTTCTACTTATGCGGCTTAGAGTCAAATATTTTATCGCATAACACTTCTGTGAGGCACCTTGGGATGTTTCACGTTAAAGGCGCTATATAAATACACAGTTGGTGTTGTTCATGTGCGCTGTGGTTTGCGATTATGCGGTGTGTGTGCGTGTGGTCTGCATATGTGTGTCTGGTGTGTGCCTGTATGTCTGGGCATGCGTGTGTGTGTTAGTGGATGGTGTTTGCCTGTGTGTTTTACCCTCATTTTCAATCACAAAGGCCGTCGCTGGTGATCTGGAGCAAATTCGTGTCTGTACTGTGACCAGGGTGAAGAGATTCAAACAAGAGGTGATGTCCTCCCTGGGAGGTCAGACGCACCAACGTTAGCGTCCTCGCTCAGGTCCAGCATCGAAGCACTGACCACACACTCGACCAGCTCCGTTGGGCGGGGCCACATTGTCCGCATGCCCCCGACACGAGACTCCCAAAGCAAGCGCTCTACTCGGAACTCCTACACGGCAAGCGAGCCCCAGGTGGGCAGAGGAAACGTTACAAGGGACCACCCTCAAAGCCTCCCTGATTAAAGTGCAACATCCCCACCGACACCTGGGAGTCCCTGGCCCAAAGACTAGTCCGCCCCTAAGTGGAGGAAGTGCATCCGGGAGGGCGCTGAGCACCTCGAGTCTCGTCGCCAAGAGCGTGCAGCAAGCAAGCGCAGGCAGCGGAAGGAGCGTGCGGCAAACCAGTCCCACCCTCCCCTTCCCTCAACCACTGTCTGTCCCACCTGTGACAGGGACTGTAATTCCTGTATTGGACTGTTCAGCCACCTGAGAACTCACTGTTAGAGTTGGAGCAAGTCTTCCTCGACTCCGAGGGACTGCCTCTGATATGTTTTGGTCGGAACTAAAGATACAATTCTAAAGGGGGAGCATGAACCTGGGGGGGTATATGGGCACAAATCTCTGAAGGTGGCAGGGCAGGTTGGGGACGTGGTTTAACAAAGCTTACGGGATCCTGGGCTTCATAAATAGAGGCACAGAGTACAAAAGCAAGGAGGTTACGATGAACCTTTTATAGAACACTGGTTTTGCCACAACTGGAGTATTGTGTCCAATTCTGGGCACCGCACTTTAGGAAGGATGTGAAGGCCTTAGAGAGGGCGCAGAACAGATTTACGAGAATGGTTCCAGGGATGAGGGACTTCAGTGACGTGGGATAGACTGGAGAAGCTGGGGTTGTTCTCCTTGGAGCAGAGGAGGTCGAGAGGAGATTTGATCGAGGTGTTTAAAGTCATGAGGGGTATGGACAGAGTAGATAGAGAGAGACTGTTCCCATTGGTGGAAGGGTCATGAACCAGAGGACACAGATTTAAGGCGATTGGCAGAAGAACCAAAGACGACACGAGGGAAAACTGTGTTTACGCAGCGAGTGGTTAGGATCTGGAATGCGCTGCCTGAGAGGATGGTGGAGGCTGACTCAATCGCGGCTTTCAAAAGGGAGTTGGGATAAGTAGCTGAAGGAAAAAAAAATTAGCAAGGTTACGGGGAAAGGGCGGGGGGAGTGGGACTGGCTGAGGTGCTCTTGCAGGGAGCCGGCACGGGCTCGGATGGGCCGAATAGCCTCCTCCCGTGCTGTAACCGTTCGATGAGTCAAGGATTCTGAGAGTTTTTGGGAGAGGTGAGGAGGGGACAGAGCAAGGGAAGTGCGAGCAAATCTGGAGAAGACGGGTGGGTGGACTGTTTGAGGGGGAGCGGGTGAACCCGGCAGGTTTGAAATAAAGGACGGTATCCAATTAAAAACAAGGGCATACAAAGTGGCCAAAACTGGTGGGAGGGCAGAAGATTGGGAAGCTTTTAAAAGCCAGCAAAGAATGACTCAAAAAAATGATTAAGAAAGGGAAGATAAGACTATGAAAGTAAACGAGCACAAAATATAAAAACAGATAGCAAGAGTTTCTATAGGTATATAAAAAGGAAAAGAGTGGTTAAAGTAAATGTTGGTCCCTTAGAGGACGAGACCGGGGAACTAGTAATGGGGAACATGGAGATGGCAGGAACTCTGAACAAATATTTTGTATCAGTCTTTACGGTACAGGACACAAACAATATTCCAACAGTGGATAGTCAAGGGGCTATACGGGGGGCGGGGGAGGAACTTAACACAATCACAATCACTAAGGAGGTGGTACTCAGTAAGATAATGGGACTAAAGGCAGATAAAACCCCTGGACCTGATGGCTCACATCCTCGGGTCTTAAGAGAAGTAGCGGCAGGGATTGTGGATGCATTGGTTGTAATTTACCAAAATTCCCTGGATTCTGGGGAGGTCCCAGCAGATTGGAAAACTGCAAATGTAACACCCCTATTTAAAAAAGGAATCAGACAAAAAGCAGGAAACTATAGACCAGTTAGCCTAACATCTGTGGTTGGGAAAATGTTGGAGTCCATTATTAAAGAAGCAGTAGCAGGACATTTGGAAAAGCAGAATACAGTCAGGCAGAGTCAGCATGGATTTATGAAGGGGAAATTATGTTTGACAAATTTGCTGGAGTTCTTTGAGGATGTAATGAACAGGGTGGATAAAGGGGAACCAGTGGATGTGGTGTATTTGGATTTCCAGAAGGCATTTGACAAGGTGCCACATAAAAGGTTACTGCACAAGATAAATGTTCATGGGGTTGGGGGTAATATATTAGCATGGATAGAGGATTGGCTAACTAACAGAAAACAGAGAGTCGGGAAATGGTTCATTGTCTGGTTGGCAACCAGTAACTAGTGGGGTGCCGCAGGGATCAGTGCTGGGTCCTCAACTATTTACAATCTATATTAACGACTTGGAGGAAGGGACTGAGTGTAACATAGCCAAGTTTGCCGACGATACAAAGATGGGAGGAAAAGCAATGTGTGAGGAGGATACAAAAAACAGACAGGCTAAGTGAGTGGGCAAAAATTTGGCAGATGGAGTATAATGTTGGAAAGTGTGAGGTCATTCACTTTGGCAGGGAAAAATTAAAGAGCAAGTTCTTAGTTAAATGAAGAAAGATTTCAAAGTGCCGCAGTACAGCGGGACCTGGGGGTACTTGTGCATGAAACACAAAAGGATAGTATGCAGGTACAGCAAGTGATCAGGAAGGCCGATGGTATCTCGGCCTTTATTGCAAAGGGGATGGAGTATAAAAGCAGGGAAGTCTTGCTACAGTTATACAGGGTATGGGTGAGGCCACACCTGGAATACTGCGTGCAGTTTTGGTTTCCATATTTCCGAAAGGATATACTTGCTTTGGAGGCAGTTCAAAGAAGGTTCACCCGGTTGATTCCGGGGATGAGGGGGTTGACTTATGAGGAAAGATTGAGTAGGTTGGGCCTCTATTCATTGGAATGAGAGGTGATCTTATCGAAACGTATAAGATTATGAGGGGGCTTGACAAGGTGGATGCAGAGAGAATGTTTCCACTGATGGGGGAAACTCGAACTAGGGGGCATAATTATCTTAGAATAAGGGGCCATCCATTTAAAACTGAGATGAGGAGGAATTTCTTCTCTGAGGGTTGTAAATCTGTGGAATTCGCTGCCTCAGAGAGCTGTGGAGGCTGGGTCATTGAATATATTTAAGACAGAAATAGAGTTTCTTAACCGATAAGGGAATAAGGGGGTTATGGGGAGCGGGCAGGGAAGTGGAGCTGAGTCCATGATCGGATCAGTCATGACCGTATTAAATGGCGGAGCAGGCTCGAGGGGCCGAATGGCCGACTCCTGCTCCTATTTCTGATGTTCTTATGAAAGGGAGAGGGGATCGTGTCTGATCAAAGGGACATTCTCCATTTACAATGCTGGCAAGGACTGGAGTCACCAAGTGGTAGGGAGGGGGTCAGTGTGGGAGGAGTACGGAGACATGGAGGTGGGTTTCACGGAAGAGATGAGCTTCTGAGAGGGTAAAAGACTTGCATTTATATAGCACCTTTCACAACCACCGGACGTCTCAAAGCACTTTACAGCCAATGAAGTACTTTTGGAGCGTAGTCACTGTTGTAATGTGGGAAACACCAATTTGTGCACAGCAAGCTCCCACACAGCAATGTGATAATGACCCAGATAATCTGTTTTTGTTATGTTGATTGAGGGATAGATATTGGGCCCAGGACACCGGGGATAACTCCCCCTGCTCTTCTTCAAAATAGGGGCCGTGGGATCTTTTACATCCACCTGAGAGAGCAGACGGGGCCCTCGGTTTAACGTCTCATCCGAAAGATGGCACCTCCGACAGTGCGGCACTCCCTCAGCACTGCACTGTCAGTCTAGATTTATGTGCTTAAGTCCCCAGGGGGATTATAGCGATCTGGATTCGGGGAGGGAGAGGGGGAGCAGCCTGGGGCGACCAGGGGGAGAAGGGTGTGGCAGTGGTTACGGCTTTTGTGCAGTTAATCTCAATCTTTGAGACCAGGAAATCAATGGGTTTGTCATATTTAGGGTTAGAAGGGAGGAGAGCAATTGTGTGGGGGGGGGGGGCTATCTCGTCGGGACGTGGGGGCAGGGGGGGGGGGGGGCAAGTAGAGGTGGCCAGGCCCTGGGGGGGTGGGGGTTAGGGGCTGATTGGTAACACAGTGGCAAATGGAATTCAATCCGGAGAAGTGCGAGGTAATGCATTTGGGAGGGGCTAACAAGGCGAGGGAATACACATTAAATGGTAGGACACTGAGACGTGTAGAGGAACAGAGGGACCTGGGAGTGCAGGTCCACAGATCCCTGAAGGTAGCAGGCCAGGTGGATAAGGTGGTTAAGAAGGCACACGGAATACTTGCCTTTATTAGCCGAGGCATAGAATACAAGAGCAGGGAGGTTATGCTTGAATTGTATAAAACACTAGTTAGGCCACAGCTGGAGTACTGCGTGCACAGTTCTGGTCACATTACAAGAATGATGTGATTGCACTGGAGAGGGTACAGAGGAGATTTACCAGGATGTTGCCGGGACTGGAGAATTTTAGCGATGAGGAAAGATTGGATAGGCTGGGGTTGTTTACTTTGGAACAGAGGAGGCTGAGGGGAGACCTGATTGAGGTGTATAAAATGATGAGAGGCCTGGATAGAGTGGATAGGACGGACCTGTTTCCCTTGGCAGAGGGGCCAACAACCAGGGGGCATAGATTTAAAGTAATTGGGGGGAGGTTGAGAGGGGATTTGAGGGGAAATGTCTTCACCCAGAGGGTGGTGGGGGTCTGGGGCGGAACTCACGGCCTGAAAGGGGGGTAGAGGCAGAAACCCTCACCACATTTAAAAAGTACCTGGATGTGCACCTGAAGTGTCGTAACCCGCAGGGCTACGGACCCAGAGCGGGAAAGTGGGATTAGGCCGGATAGCTCTTTGTCGGCCGGCACGGACACAATGGGCCGAAATGGCCTCCTTCCGTGCGGTAAATTTCTGTGATTCTAAGGGGGGGGGGGGGGGTGGGGGCGATCGGTGAGTGGGTGGGGAGAGGGGGCGATCGGTGGCCAGTGTGGGGGGGGTTGGGAGGGGGGGGGGAAGTTCCTGGGGCCGGGCGATTAGCTCGTTCCCTTCTCGTGAGTGGTCTGGAGGTGCACTGCTGCTCCTCCCGGCTCCACGCTCGGTGAATTATATCTTTAAAACTTACCTGGTTGGTTGGGGCCTAGCAGGTGGAGGGTCCCTTTAAGGAACCACCTGTCAGGCAGTGCGTAAAGCTGCCTTTGTTTGACTGGCACCGATGCGGGCAGCCGCGGGGCAAACCAATCTTGTGGCGGAGGCCTCAAATAGGCATTAGGCCTCTCATTTGCATATGCACAGAGACGGACGCGTGTTTTAGGCAGGGCCACTGCAGGCTGAGGCTTTTCTCGCCTTTACCAATATGGCGGGGGGAGTCCAGAACAAGGGGTCATATAAAGTTCACATCAGAGCCAGGCCGCTCGGCGGTGATGTCGGAAAGCACTTCTTCACACAAAGGCTGGTGGAAATCGGGAATTCTCTTCCCTCCCCACCACTCCCAAAAAAAGCTGTTCAGGCCGGGGGGGGGGTCAATTGCACACTTTCAAAACTGAGATTGAGAAGATTTTTGGTAGGTAAGGGTATTAAGGGTTACGGAACCGAGGCAGGGTAGACGGAGTTAAGGTACAGATCAAACTGAATGGCAGAATATGCAACAGGTGCGTGGGGCTGAATGGCCTCCTCCTGTTCCTGTGTAACAGGCTTGAGGGGCTGAATGACCTCCTCCTGTTCGTATGTAACAGGTTCGAGGGGCTGAATGGCCTCCTCCTGTTCCTGTGTAACAGGCTCGAGGGGCTGAATGGCCTCCTCCTGTTCCTGTGTAACAGGCTTGAGGGGCTGAATGGCCTCCTCCTGTTCCTGTGTAACAGGCTTGAGGGGCTGAATGGCCTCCTCCTGTTCCTATGTAACAGGCTCGAGGGGCTGAATGGCCTCCTCCTGTTCCTATGTAACAGGTTCGAGGGGCTGAATGGCCTCCTCCTGTTCGTATGTAACAGGTTCGAGGGGCTGAATGGCCTCCTCCTGTTCCTGTGTAACAGGCTCGAGGGGCTGAATGGCCTCCTCCTGTTCCTGTGTAACAGGCTTGAGGGGCTGAATGGCCTCCTCCTGTTCCTGTGTAACAGGCTTGAGGGGCTGAATGGCCTCCTCCTGTTCCTGTGTAACAGGCTCGAGGGGCTGAATGGCCTCCTCCTGTTCCTGTGTAACAGGCTTGAGGGGCTGAATGGCCTCCTCCTGTTCCTGTGTAACAGGCTTGAGGGGCTGAATGGCCTCCTCCTGTTCCTGTGTAACAGGCCCGAGAGGCTGAATGGCCTCCTCCTGTTCCTGTGCAACAGGCTTGAGGGGCTGAATGACCTCCTCCTGTTCGTATGTAACAGGTTCGAGGGGCTGAATGGCCTCCTCCTGTTCGTATGTAACAGGTTCGAGGGGCTGAATGGCCTCCTCCTGTTCCTGTGTAACAGGCTCGAGGGTCTGAATGACCTCCTTTTGTTCCTGTGTAACAGGCTCGAGGGGCTGAATGGCCTCCTCCTGTTCCTGTGTAACAGGCTCGAGGGGCTGAATGACCTCCTTTTGTTCCTGTGTAACAGGCTCGAGGGGCTGAATGGCCTCCTCCTGTTCCTGTGCAACAGGCTTGAGGGGCTGAATGACCTCCTCCTGTTCGTATGTAACAGGTTCGAGGGGCTGAATGGCCTCCTCCTGTTCGTATGTAACAGGTTCGAGGGGCTGAATGGCCTCCTCCTGTTCCTGTGTAACAGGCTTGAGGGGCTGAATGGCCTCCTCCTGTTCCTGTGTAACAGGCCCGAGAGGCTGAATGGCCTCCTCCTGTTCCTATGTAACAGGCTCGAGGGGCTGAATGGCCTCCTCCTGTTCCTATGTAACAGGTTCGAGGGGCTGAATGGCCTCCTCCTGTTTCTGTGTAACAGGCTCGAGGGGTTGAATGGCCTCCTCCTGTTCCTGTGTAACAGGCTCGAGGGTCTGAATGACCTCCTTTTGTTCCTGTGTAACAGGCTCGAGGGGCTGAATGGCCTCCTCCTGTTCCTGTGTAACAGGCTCGAGGGGCTGAATGGCCTCCTCCTGTTCCTGTGTAACAGGCTCGAGGGGCTGAATGGCCTCCTCCTGTTCCTGTGTAACAGGCTCGAGGGGCTGAATGGCCTCCTCCTGTTCCTGTGTAACAGGCCGGAGGGGCTGAATGGCCTCCTCCTGTTCCTGTGTAACAGGCCCGAGGGGCTGGATGGCCTCCTCCTGTTCCTGTGTAACAGGCTCGAGGGGCTGAATGGCCTCCTCCTGTTCCTGTGTAACAGGCCCGAAGGGCTGAATGGCATTCCCCCGATTGGATATTCTTGTTTGTACAGGTTTAGCTCACACGCGTGTCTTTTGTACTCATGCCCTTTTGATAGAAGCAAGAATGCCAGTGTCATTTTTTCTTTACACAGACAGTTGACATTTTCACAATGAAGTCTGAGTGTCAATTGGTGATCGATTTCACACTGGCAACGTCTCTGGGTGGGCAAAAGCAAAAGCAGAGCGAGGACCCAATGGTTGCGACATTAGCGGGCGTTCGGCCAATGGTTTGGTTCAACCGTCCTCTGTCGGCCATTTTAAGTCAGCCGTTAAACCATCTCAAAGATACCGACTAGGAACTGGGCATCATGGTAGGTCACACACTGACCTTTCACCCTCTCGGACCTGGCCGGGGGCGGGGGGGGGGGGGGTGAGGGGGTCACGATCCCGCCAGTGCATCCTCCTCGAACGGACATCCCACCTCAAAACAAAACGATCAAAGCAGCAAGCACAAAGCAGAGAGAGACAGTTCCAAATGTTTCTCATATTTTGTACACAAGTGTTAAAAAAAAGCCGTGACACACAGGGTGTGACGTCGCGGGTTGTGACATCCTATATCTGTACACACTTTAAATACTGTATAAGATTCACAACTTTTGGTACATTCAGTTACTTTTGGCGACCGACGGGATGCCCACCCTCAGCTCTGGGCTTTCTGCAATTCCGCGAATTTCACCAGTCCCTCCTTCAGCAGCTTCATGGTCATTCCGTTGGGAACCAGGATACAAAGGACACCTGGGAAAGATGGAGAGTCCTTTGTGAGAGACAGCGAGCGTGCGCGAGCGAGAGAGGGGGCGATAGCAAAATAATGCCATGGGATCTTTTCCGTCCGCCTGGGAGAGCAGACGGGGCCCTCGGTTTAATGTCTCACAGAAAGCCGGCACCTCCGACAGTGCGGCACTCCCTCAGCACTGCACTGGGAGTGTCGGCCTAGATTTAGGTGCTCGAGTCCCTGGAGTGGGACTTGAACCCACAACCTTCTGACCCAGAGGCGAGGGTGCTGCCCACTGAGCCACAGCTGACAGAGATAGACAGGCAGCGAGACAAAGAGAGCGAGAGAGAAAATCAGGGAGAGAGTCCCTGGATTGTGGGGAGGTCCCAGCAGATTGGAAAACTGCAAATGTAACGCCCCTATTTAAAAAAGGAGGCAGACAGAAAGCAGGAAACTATAGACTGGTTAGTCTAACATCTGCGGTTGGGAAAATGCTGGAGTCCATTATTAAGGAAGCAGTAGCTGGACATTCGTAAAAGCATAATTCAATCAGGCAGAGTCAGCATGGTTTTATGAAAGGGAAATCATGTTTGACAAATTTGCTGGAGTTCTTTGAGGATGTAACGAGCAGGGTGGATAAAGGGGGAACCAGTAGATGTGGTGTATTTGGATTTCCAGAAGACATTCGATAAGGTGCCACATAAAAGGTTACTGCACAAGATAAAAGTTCATAAAAGGGGTTGGGGGTAATATATTAGCATGGATAGAGGATTAGTTAACTAACAGAAAACAGAGAGTCGGGATAAATGGGTCATTTTCTGGTTGGCAAACAGTGACTAGTGGGGTGCCACAGGGATCAGTGCTGGGGCCCCAACTATTTACAGTCTATATTAATGACTTGGATAAAGGGACCGAGTGTAATGTAGCCAAGTTTGCTGATGACAAAGATGGGTGGGATAGCAAGTTGCGAGGAGGACACAAAAAAATCTACAAAGGGATAGAGACAGGCTCAGTGAGTGGGCAAAAAATTGGCAGATGGAGTATAATGTGGGAAAATGTGAGGTTATCCACTTTGGCAGAAGAAAATTGGAAAAGCAAATTATAATTTAAATGGAGAAAAATTGCAAAGTGCCGCAGTACAGAGGGACCTGGGGGTCCTTGTGCATGAAACACAAAAGGTTAGTATGCAGGTACAGCAAGTGATCAGGAAGGCCAATGGAATCTTGGCCTTTATTGCAAAGGGGGATAGAGTATAAAAGCAGAGAAGTCCTGCTACAACTGTACAGGGTCTTGGTGAGGCCACACCTGGAGTACTGCGTGCAGTTTTGATCTCCGTATTTAAGAAAGATATACTTAGATTGGAGGCTGTTCAGAGAAGGTTCACTCGGTTGATTCTGGAGATGAGGGGGTTGTCTTATGAGGAAAGGTTGAGTAGGTTGGGCCGATACTCATTGGAGTTTGGAAGAATGAGAGGTGATCTTATTGTAACATATAAGATAATGAGGGGACTCAACCAGGTAGATGCAGAGAGGATGTTTCCCTTTGTGGGGGAGACTAGAACTAGAGGACATAGTCTCAGAATAAGAGGTCGCCCATTTAAAGCTGAGATGAGGAGGAATTTCTTCTCTCAGAGGGTTGTAAATCTGTGGAATTCTCTGCCCCAGAGAGCTGTGGGGGCTGGGTCATTGAATATATTTAAGGCGGAGATAGATTTTTGAGCGATAAGAGAGTGAAGGGTTATGGGGAGCGGGCGGGGAAGTGGAGCTGAGTCCATGATCGGATCAGCCATGATCTTATTGAATGGCGGAGCAGGCTCGAGGGGCCGAATGGCCGACTCCTGCTCCTGTTTCTCACGTTCATGTGAGAGAGGGAGGGAGGTGGGGGGAGGGAGGCTCACACCACACACTCCCAGCGAGAGGGGTGAACACAAGATTGAGGGGAACAGCAAACGGGGGTAGGGAATGTGAGTGAGAGGGAGAGTGGGGAGGGGGACAAGCCGAGAGATGGAGATGGGCAACAAAGAGGGGGATGGAAGGGGGAGGGGGGGAAACGAGAGATAGGGGGACAGCAAATGCGAGGGATAGTGGAGAGAGAGTGTGTCAGGTGGAGGAAGAGGCAGCAAGTGATGGTTGGAAGCACAGACACACAGAATGAGAGATAGAGCAATACATGGACCGAGAGAGAGAGAGAGAGAGAGAGAGAGACATGAGGGAGAAATGTACACAATGTGTTGATTGGATGAGATGAAGAGGGGTGGGAGGAGCGACTGGATCATCAATAACGGCACGGACACGCTGGGTCAAATGGCCTCCTCCTGTCCCTGTGTAACAGGCCTGAGGGGCTGAATGGCCTCCTCCTGTTCCTGTGTAACAGGCCCGAGGGGCTGAATGGCCTCCTCCTGTTCCTGTGTAACAGGCTCGAGGGGCTGAATGGCCTCCTCCTGTTCCTATGTAACAGGCTCGAGGGGCTGAATGGCCTCCTCCTGTTCCTGTGAAACAGGCTCGAGGGGCTGAATGGGCCTCCTCCTGTTCCTGTGTAACAGGCTCGAGGGGCTGAATGGCCTCCTCCTGTTCCTGTGAAACAGGCTCGAGGGGCTGAATGGGCCTCCTCCTGTTCCTGTGTAACAGGCCTGAGGGGCTGAATGGGCCTCCTCCTGTTCCTATGTAACAGGCTCGAGGGGCTGAATGGCCTCCTCCTGTTCCTGTGAAACAGGCTCGAGGGGCTGAATGGGCCTCCTCCTGTTCCTGTGTAACAGGCTCGAGGGGCTGAATGGCCTCCTCCTGTTCCTGTGTAACAGGCCCGAGGGGCTGAATGGCCTCCTCCTGTCCCTGTGTAACAGGCTCGAGGGGCTGAATGGCCTCCTCCTGTTCCTGTGTAACATACTCGAGGGGCTGAGTGGCCTCCTCCTGTTCCTGTGTAACAGGCCTTAGAGGCTGAATGGCCTCCTCCTGTTCCTGTGTAACAGGCCTGAGGGGCTGAATGGTCTCCTCCTGTTTCTGTGTAACAGGCCTGAGGGGCTGAATGGCCTCCTCCTGTCCCTGTGTAACAGGCTCGAGGGGCTGAATGGCCTCCTCCTGTTCCTGTGTAACATACTCGAGGGGCTGAGTGGCCTCCTCCTGTTCCTGTGTAACAGGCCTTAGAGGCTGAATGGCCTCCTCCTGTTCCTGTGTAACAGGCCCGAGGGGCTGAATGGCCTCCTCCTGTTCCTATGTAACAGGCCTGAGGGGCTGAATGGCCTCCTCCTGTTCCTGTGTAACAGGCCCGAGGGGCTGAATGGCCTCCTCCTGTTCCTATGTAACAGGCTCGAGGGGCTGAATGGCCTCCTCCTGTTTCTATGTAACAGGCTCGAGGAGCTGAATGGCCTCCTCCTGTTCCTATGTAACAGGCTCGAGGGGCTGAATGGCCTCCTCCTGTTCCTGTGTAACATACTCGAGGGGCTGAGTGGCCTCCTCCTGTTCCTGTGTAACAGGCCTTAGAGGCTGAATGGCCTCCTCCTGTTCCTGTGTAACAGGCCTGAGGGGCTGAATGGTCTCCTCCTGTTTCTGTGTAACAGGCCTGAGGGGCTGAATGGGCCTCCTCCTGTTCCTATGTAACAGGCTCGAGGGGCTGAATGGCCTCCTCCTGTTCCTGTGTAACAGGCTCAAGGGGCTGAATGGGCCTCCTCCTGTTCCTGTGTAACAGGCTCGAGGGGCTGAATGGCCTTCTCCTGTTCCTGTGTAACAGGCCTGAGGGGCTGAATGGCCTCCTCCTGTTCCTGTGTAACAGGCCCGAGGGGCTGAATGGCCTCCTCCTGTTCCTATGTAACAGGCCTGAGGGGCTGAATGGCCTCCTCCTGTTCCTGTGTAACAGGCCCGAGGGGCTGAATGGCCTCCTCCTGTTCCTATGTAACAGGCTCGAGGGGCTGAATGGCCTCCTCCTGTTCCTATGTAACAGGCTCGAGGAGCTGAATGGCCTCCTCCTGTTCCTATGTAACAGGCTCGAGGGGCTGAATGGCCTCCTCCTGTTCCTGTGTAACAGGCTCGAGGGGCTGAATGGCCTCCTCCTGTTCCTGTGTAACAGGCTCGAGGGGCTGAATGGCCTCCTCCTGTTCCTGTGTAACAGGCTCGAGAGACTGAATGGCCTCCTCCTGTTCCCATGTAACAGGCTCGACGGGCTGAATGGCCACCTCCTGTTCCTATGTAACAGGCTCGAGGGGCTGAATGGTCTCCTCCTGTTCCTATGTAACAGGCTCGAGGGGCTGTATGGCCTCCTCCTGTTCCTATGTAACAGGCTCGAGGGGCTGAATGGCCTCCTCCTGTTCCTGTGTAACAGACTCGAGGGGCTGAATGGCCTCCTCCTGTTCCGATGTAACAGGCTCGAGGGGCTGAATGGCCTCCTCCTGTTCCGATGTAACAGGCTCAAGGAGCTGAATGGCCTCCTCCTGTTCCGATGTAACAGGCTCGAGGGGCTGAATGGCCTCCTCCTGTTCCTGTGTAACAGGCCCGAGGGGCTGAATGGCCTCCTCCTGTTCCTGTGTAACAGGCCCGAGGGGCTGAATGGCCTCCTCCTGTTCCTATGTAACAGGCTCGAGGGGCTGAATGGCCTCCCCCTGCTCCTCAGGGTCACAGCTGGGGTTGAAGAAGGCAGGGGAGGGTTGGGACTGAGGAACAGGTAATTGCTGTTTAACAAGGAGCGACTGATTGACACACACCCCTCCCCTCCCCGCCCTCAGGCTATCGTGACTCCAGTCCTGCAGCAACCTGTGCAGCCCTGTGAAGTGGCTGAGCGAATCACTCGGTTCTTTAAAACTGGTTCAAGAAGAAGGAAGCCCACCATCTTCTCCGCCACAACCAGGGAGGGCCAATCAATGCTCGGGGCCTTGCCAGCGACGCCCGCATACCCAGAGGTTCAGGGGCTCCGAGCGTTCACACCCTCAGTGTGGTTTAAGCCTCCGGATAGACCCATCCCCTGCGCCCCCGTCCTGGGGTGGGGTGAGAGAGAGAGCGCGAGAGAGAGCGCGCGCGAGAGAGAGAGCGAGAGAGCGCGAGAGAGCGAGAGAGAGCGCGAGAGAGCGAGAGAGCGCGCGAGAGAGAGCGAGAGAGCGCGCGAGAGAGCGCGCGAGAGAGCGAGAGAGCGCGCGGAGAGAGAGAGAGCGAGAGAGAGAGAGAGCGCGCGAGAGAGCGAGAGAGCGCGCGAGAGAGAGAGAGCGAGAGAGCGCGCGAGAGAGAGAGAGCGAGAGAGCGCGCGAGAGAGAGAGAGCGAGAGAGCGCGCGAGAGAGAGAGAGCGAGAGAGCGCGCGAGAGAGAGAGAGCGAGAGAGCGCGCGAGAGAGAGCGAGAGAGCGCGCGAGAGAGAGAGAGCGAGAGAGCGCGCGAGAGAGCGCGCGAGAGAGAGAGAACGAGAGAGCGCGCGAGAGAGAGAGAGCGAGAGAGCGCGCGAGAGAGAGAGAGCGAGAGAGCGCGCGAGAGAGAGAGAGCGAGAGAGCGCGCGAGAGAGAGAGAGTGAGAGAGCGCGCGAGAGAGAGAGAGCGAGAGAGCGCGCGAGAGAGAGAGAGCGAGAGAGCGCGCGAGAGAGAGCGAGAGAGCGCGCGAGAGAGAGAGAGCGAGAGAGCGCGCGAGAGAGAGCGAGAGAGAGAGAGCGAGAGAGCGCGCGAGAGAGAGAGAGCGAGAGAGCGCGCGAGAGAGAGAGAGCGAGAGAGCGCGCGAGAGAGAGAGAGCGAGAGAGCGCGCGAGAGAGAGAGAGCGCGAGAGAGAGAGAGAGAGCGAGAGAGCGCGCGAGAGAGAGCGAGAGAGCGCGCGAGAGAGCGAGAGAGCGCGCGAGAGAGCGAGAGAGCGCGCGAGAGAGAGCGAGAGAGCGCGCGAGAGAGAGCGAGAGAGCGCGCGAGAGAGAGAGAGCGAGAGAGAGAGAGCGAGAGAGCGCGCGAGAGAGAGAGAGCGAGAGAGCGCGCGAGAGAGAGAGAGC
>NW_027254421.1:71416-81416 GCF_044704955.1 Pristiophorus japonicus | reverse complement strand
GACCGACAGAGAGAGAGAGAGAGAGAGAGAGAGAGAGAGAGGGGGACCGACAGAGAGAGAGGGAGGGAGAGAGACAGAGAGAGAGAGATAGAGGGACCGAGAGAGAGAGAGAGAGAGAGAGAGAGAGAGGGAGACAGAGAGAGAGAGAGAGAGAGAGGAAGAGACAGAGAGAGAGAGAGAGAGAGAGAGGAAGAGACAGAGAGAGAGAGAGAGAGAGAGAGAGACAGAGACAGAGACAGAGAGAGAGAGAGACAGAGAGAGAGAGACAGACAGAGAGAGAGAGAGGAAGAGACAGAGAGAGAGAGAGAGAGACAGAGAGAGAGAGAGAGACAGAGAGACAGAGACAGAGAGAGAGAGAGAGACAGAGAGAGACAGAGAGAGACAGAGACAGAGAGACAGAGACAGAGACAGAGAGAGAGAGAGAGAGAGAGAGAGAGACAGAGAGAGAGGTGACGGGCTCCGAGCTCCGGAGGAGAACAATCCCACACCCTTCCCCGGGAAGGGCTGAACAAACAGGCAGAAGCAGCGGCTGGAGGCACCGGGAGTGTGGAGAGAGGGAGCAATGGAGTGAGTAGAGCAGTCGAATCCCGAGGGGGACCCCTGGTGATCGGGGGTCAGGGGTGAGGTGTCAGGGTTCGAGAAAGGCGAGTCTCGTTACCTAATTTACCAACTTCCACAATGCTGCGATCTTCATCATCGAAGAAGATCATTTCATGGTACTGGAATCCAGTCGCCCTCTTGATCCTGCAGGAGGGGAAGAGAGAGAGAAGAGTTCAGCACCCGCTCGAGAGGGATGTGTCGAGGGCCCTGTCCTTTCAAACTGCGTTACCCCACTCCCCTCTTACATCAGAACATAAGAAATAGGAGCAGGAGTCGGCCATTCGGCCCCTCGAGCCTGCTCCGCCATTTAATAAGATCAAGGCTGATCCGATCATGGACTCAGCTCCACTTCCCCGCCCGCTCCCCATAACCCTTCACTCCCTTATTGCTCAAAAATCTGTCTATCTCCACCTTAAATATATTCAATGACCCAGCCCCCACAGCTCTCTGGGGCAGAGAATTCCACAGATTTACAACTCTCTGAGAGAAGAAATTCCTCCTCATCTCGGGGATTTATCGGCCTGATAGTCGACATCCCAGAGTACTTAAGGAAGTGGCCCTAGAAATAGTGGATGCACTGGTGATCATTTTCCAACAGTCTATCGACTCTGGATCAGTTCCCATGGACTGGAGGGTAGCTAATGTAACACCACTTTTTAAAAAAGGAAGGAGAGAGAAAACGGGTAATTATAGACCGGTTAGCCTGACATCAGTAGTGGGGAAAATGTTGGAATCAATTATTAAAGATGAAATAGCAGCGCATTTGGAAAGCAGTGACAGGATCGGTCCAAGTCAGCATGGATTTATGAAAGGGAAATCCTGCTTGACAAATCTTCTGGAATTTTTTTGAGGATGTAACTAGTAGAGTGGACAAGGGAGAACCAGTGGATGTGATGTATTTGGACTTTCAAAAGGCTTTTGACAAGGTCCCACGCAAGAGATTGGTGTGCAAAATTAAAGCACATAGTATTGGGGGTAATGTACTGACGTGGATAGGGAACTGGTTGGCAGACAGGAAGCAAAGAGTCGGGATAAACGGGTTCTTTTCAGAATGGCAGGCAGTGACTAGTGGGGTGCCGCAGGGCTCAGTGCTGGGACCCCAGCTATTTACAATATACATTAATGGTTTAGATGAAGGAATTGAGTGTAATATCTCCAAGTTTGCAGATGACACTAAGCTGGGTGGCGGTGTGAGCTGTGAGGAGGATGCTAAGAGGCTGCAGGGTGACTTGGACAGGTTAGGTGAGTGGGCAAATGCATGGCAGATGCAGTATAATGTGGATAAATGTGAGGTTATCCACTTCGGGGTCAAAAACGTGAAGACAGAATATTATCTGAATGGTGACAGATTAGCAAAAGGGGAGGTGCAACGAGACCTGGGTGTCATGGTTCATCAGTCATTGAAAGTTGGCATGCAGGTACAGCAGGCAGTGAAGGTGGCAAATGGTATGTTGGCCTTCATAGCTAGGGGATTTGAGTATAGGAGCAGGGAGGGCTGGGCTGACATATGAGGAGAGACTGGATCAACTGGGCCTTTATACATTGGAGTTTAGAAGGATGAGAGGGGATCTCATAGAAACATATAAGATTCTGACGGGACTGTACAGGTTAGATGCGGGTAGATTGTTCCCGATGTTGGGGAAGTCCAGAACCAGGGGCACAGTCTTGGGATAAGGGGTAAGCCATTTAGGACTGAGATGAGGAGAAACTTTGTCACTCAAAGAGTTGTTAACCTGTGGAATTCTGTACCCCAAGAGTTGTTGATGCCAGTTTATTGGATATATTCAAGAGGGAGTTAGATATGGCCCTTACGGCTAAAGGGATCAAGGGGTATGGAGAGAAAGCAGGAAAGGGGTACTGAGGTGAATGATCAGCCATGATCTTCTTGAATAGTGGTGCAGGCTCAAAGGGTCGAATGGCCTACTCCTGCATCTATTTTCTATGTTTCTCAGTTTTAAATGGGCGGCCCCTTATTCTGAGACTATAGCCCCCTAGTTGTGGATTATCTCATGAGGGGAAACATCCTCTCTGCATCTACCTTGTCCAGTCCCCTCAGAATCTTATACGTTTCAATGATTACCTCTCCTTTTTCTAAACTCCAATGAGTATAGGCCCGACCTTTCTTCACAAGACAACCCCCTCATCTCCGGAATCAACCGAGTGAACCTTCTCTGAACAGCCTCCAATGCAAGTATATCCTTCCTTAAATACGGAGACCAAAACTGCACGCAGTACTCCAGGTGTGGCCTCACCAATACCCTGTACAGTTGTAGCAGGACTTCTCTGCTTTTATACTCTATCCCCCTTGCAATAAAGGCCAACATTCCGTTTACCTTCCTGATCACTTGGTCACTGCATACTAACTTTTTGTGTTTCATGCACAAGGACCCCAGGTCCCTCTGTACCTCAGCATTTTTTAATCTTGCTCCATTTAAATAATAATTAGCTTTTTTATTTTTCCTACCAAAGTGGATAACCTCACATTTTCCCACATTATACTCCATCTGCCAAAGTTTTTCCTACTCACTTAACCTGCATATATCCCTTTACAGATTCTGTGTGTCCTAAGTGAGCTAAGGCTAAGTGAGTGGACCTGGGGGTCCTTGTGCATGAAACACAAAGTTGGTATGCAGGTACAGCAAGTGATCAGGAAGGCCAATGGAATGTTGGCCTTTATTGCAAGGGGGATGGAGTATAAAAGCAGGGAAGTCCTGCTACAACTGTACAGGGTATTGGTGAGGCCACACCTGGAGTACTGCGTACAGTTTTGGTCTCCGTATTTAAGGAGGGATATACTTGCGTTGATTTTGGAGATGAGGGAGTTGACTTATGAAGATGGGTTGAGTAGATTGGGCCAAAACACATCAGAGTTCAGAAGAATGAGAGGTGATCTTATTGAAACTTGTAAGATAATGAGGGGGCTCGACAAGGTAGATGCAGAGAGGATATTTCCACTCATTGGGGAAATTCAATTAGGGGACCGAGTCTTAGAATAAGGGGCCGCCCATTTAAAACTGAGATGAGGAGGAATCCCTTCTCTCGGAGGGTTGTAAATCTGTGGAATTCTCTGCCCCAGAGAGCTGTGGAGGCTGGGTCATTGAATATATTTAAGGTGGAGATAGACAGATTTTTGAGCGATAAGGGAGTGAAGGGTTATGGGGAGCGGGCGGGGAAGTGGAGCTGAGTCCATGATCGGATCAGCCATGATCGTATTGAATGGCGGAGCAGGCTCGAGGGGCCGAATGGCCGACTCCTGCTCCTATTTCTAATGTCGTTACGTAGAGAATTCCAAAGATTCACCCCCCTCTGAGTGAAGAAGTTTCTCCCCATCTCAGTCCTAAATGGGCGACACCTTATTCTGAGACTGTAACCCCTGGTTCTAGACTCCCCAGCCCGGGGGAAACACCCTCCCTGCATCAAGCCCTGTAAGAATTTTGTATGTTTCAATGAGATTACCTCTCATTCTTCTAAACTCTCGAGAATATCGGCCCAGTCTACTCAATCTCTCCTCATAGGACAATTCCCCCCATCCCAGGAATCAGTCTGGTGAACCTTCGCTGCACTCCCTCTATGGCAAGTATATCCTTCCTTAGGTAAGGAGACCCAAACTGTACACAATACTCCAGGTGTGGTCCCACCAGGGCCCGATATAATCGCAGTAAGACGTCTTTACTCATAGACTCAAATCCTCCTGTAATAAAGGCCAACATACTATTTGCTTTCTTAATCACTTGCTGTACCTGCATGTTAACGTTCAGTGATTGGTGTACAAGGACACCCAGGTCCCTCTGAACACCAACATTTCCCAATCTCTCTCCATTTAAAAATACTCTGCTTTTCTATTTTTCCTACCAAAGTGGATAACTTCACATTTCTCCACATCATAGAAACATAGAAAATAGGTGCAGGAGTAGGCCATTCGGCCCTTCGAGCCTGCACCACCATTCAATAAGATCATGGCTGATCATTCACCTCAGTCCCCCTTTCCTGCTTTCTCTCCATACCCCTTGATCCCTTTAGCCGTAAGGGCCATATCTAACTCCCTCTTGAATATATCCAATGAACTGGCATCAACAACTCTCTGCGGCAGGGAATTCCACAGGTTAACAACTCTCTGAGTGAAGAAGTTTCTCCTCATCTCAGTCCTAAATGGCTTACCCCTAATCCTTCGACTGTGTCCCCTGGTTCTGGATTTCCCCAACATCGGGAACATTCTTCCTGCATCTAACCTGTCCAGTTCCGTCAGAATTTGATATGCTTCTATGAGATCCCCTCTCATCCTTCTAAACTCCAGTGAATACAGGCCCAGTCGATCCAGTCTCTCCTCATATGTCAGTCCTGCCATCCCGGGAATCAGTCTGGTGAACCTTCGCTGCACTCCCTCAATAGCAAGAACGTCCTTCCTCAGATTAGGAGACCAAAACTCAACACAATATTCCAGGTGAGGCCTCACCAAGGCCCTGTACAACTGCAGTAAGACCTGCCTGCTCCTATACTCAAATCCTCTCGCTATGAAGGCCAACATACCATTTGCCTTCTTCACTGCCTGCCTAATAAGGGTTTCCTTCAGTTCCTCCTTCCCACTAGACCCTCGGTCCCCTAGTATTTCCGGAAGGTTATTCGTGTCTTCCTTCGTGACGACAGAACCAAAGTATTTGTTCAACTGGTCTGCCATTTCTTTGTTCCCCATTATAAATTCACCTGAATCTGACTGCAAGGGACCTACGTTGGTCTTCACTAATCTTTTTCTCTTCACATATCTATAGAAGCTTTTGCAGTCAGTTTTCATGTTCGCAGCAAGCTTCCTCTCATACTCTATTTTCCCCTTCCTAATTAAACCCTTTGTCCTCCTCTGCTGTATTATAAAATTCTCCCAGTCCTCAGGTTTGCTGCTTTTTCTGGCCAATTTATATGCCTCTTCCTTGGATTTAATACTATCCTTAATTTCCCTTGTTTGCCACGGTTGAGCCACCTTCCCAGTTTTATTTTTACTCCAGACAGGGATGTACAATTGCTGAAGTTCATCCATGTGATCTTTAAATGTTTGCCATTGCCTATCCACCGTCAACCCTTTAAGTATCCTTTGCCAGTCTATTCTAGCCAATTCACATCTCATACCATTGAAGTTACCTTTCCTTAAGTTCAGGACCCTAATTTCCGAAATAACTGTGTCACTCTCCATCTTAATAAAGAATTCTACCATATTATGGTCACTCTTCCCCAAGGGGCCTCGCACAACAAGATTGCTAATTAGTCCTTTCTCATTACACATCACCCAGGCTAGGATGGCCAGCCCTCTAGTTGGTTCCTCGACATACTGGTCTGGAAAACTATCCCTAATACACTCCAGGAAATCCTCCTCCAGCGCATTGCTACCAGTTTGGTTCGCCCAATCAATGTAGATTAAAGTCGCCCATGATAACTGCTGTACCTTTATTGCACACATCCCTAATTTCTTGTTTGATGCTGTCCCCAACCTCACTACTACTGTTTGGTGGTCTGTACACAACTCCCACTAGCGTTTTCTGTCCTTTGGTATTCCGTAGCTCCACCCATACCGATTCCACATCATCCAAGCTAATGTCCCTCCTTACTATTGCATTAATTTCCTGTTTAACCAGCAACGCCACCCCGCCTCCTTTCCCTTTCTGTCTATCCTTCCTGACTGTTGAGTTCCCAGCCTTGGTCACCCTGGAGCCATGTCTCCGTGATGCCAATTACATCATATTCATTAATTGCCATCTGTGCAGTTAATTTGTCCACCTTATTCCGAATACTCCTCGTATTGAGGCACAGAGCCTTCAGGCTTGTCTTTCTAAACACCCTTTGCCCCTGTAGAATTTTGCTGTAATGTGGCCCTTTTTGCTTTTTGCCTTGGGTTTCTCGGCCCTCTACTTTTCTTCTTTCTATCTTTTGCTTCTGCCCCCATTCTATTTCCCTCTGTCTCCCTACATAGGTTCCCATCCCCCTGCCATATTAGTTTAACCCTTCCCCAACAGCACTAGCAAACACTCCCCCGAGGACATTGGTTCCGGTCCTGCCCAGGTGCAGACCGTCCGGTTTGTACTGGTCCCACCTCCCCCAGAACCGGTTCCAATGCCCCAGGAATTTGAATCCCTCCCTGCTGCACCACTCCTCAAGCCACGTATTCATCTGAGCTATCCTGCGATTCCTACTCTGACTAGCACGTGGCACTGGTAGCAATCCTGAGATTACTACCTTTGAGGTCCTACTTTTTAAATTTAGCTCCTAGCTCCCTAAATTCGTCTTGTAGGACCTCATCCCGTTTTTTTCACCTATATCATTCGTACCTATATGCACCACAACAACTGGCTGTTCACCCTCCCTTTTCAGAATGTCCTGCATCCGCTCCGACACATCCTTGACCCTTGCACCAGGGAGGCAACATACCATCCTGGAGTCTCGGTTGCGGCCGCAGAAACGCCTATCTATTCCCCTTACAATTGAATCCCCTATCACTATCGCTCTTCCACTCTTTTTCCTGCCCTCCTGTGCAGCAGAGCCACCCACAGTGCCATGAACTTGGCTGCTGCTGTTCCCCCTGATGAGTCATCCCCCTCAACAGTACCCAAAGCGGTGTATCTGATTTGCAGGGGGGGGGGGGGGGGATGACCACAGGGGACCCCTGCACTACCTTTCTTCCACTGCTCTTCCTGTGGGTCACCCATTCCCTATCTGGCTGTGTAACCTTTACCTGCGGTGTGGCCAACTCACTAAACGTGCTATTCCTCAGCATCGTGGATGCTCCAAAGTGAATCCATCCACAGCTCCAGTGCCGCAATGCGGTCTGTCAGGAGCTGCAGCCGGATACACTTCCTGCACACGTAGTCGTCGGGGACACTGGCCGCGTCCCTGACTTCCCACATAGCACAGGAGGAGCATGACACATGTCCGAGCTCTCCTGCCATGACTTAACCCTTGGATTAACTTTATTTGGCAACAACAATGCTAAAGGTTGCCGACTGATAACCTACTGGCCATGTTCTTGCCCACTCACTAAGCCTGTCTATATCCCCTTGAAGTCTCTGCATCCTCCTCACAATTTACATTCGCACGTAGCTTTGTATCCTCAGCAAATCTGGATATATTACGTTTGGTTCTGCCGCATATGGATCCCGTCCTTTCTCCCACCCCCAGCGAAGAGGTATGTGCCATCAGGGCATCTATTAAAAAAAAAAAATATGCTCACCTTTTGAAGTGTGTGACCTTCGACCCCGGGTATATTTCCTTGTGGCAGAAGTACTGCTCCAGATTTAAGAGACTGAGGAGCTGATTGGCCCCCTCAACCTCGCCAGTGCTTGATGGGAAAGGAAGGGGAGAATCCATGTGAGCTCAGACCTGATATAAAGCACATCAGTATTTATTATCCAGAATCGTCGTCATCACAGCCAGTCCCTTGGAATCGAGGAAGGCTTGCTTCCACTCTTAACATGAGTTCTCAGGTGGCTGAACAGTCCAATACGAGAGCCACAGTCCCTGTCACAGGTGGGACAGACAGTGGTTGAGGGAAGGGGAGGGGAGGGTGGGACTGGTTTGCCACACGCTCCTTCCGCTGCCTGCGCTTGCTTTCTGCACGCTCTCGGCGACGAGACTCGAGGTGCTCAGCGCCCTCCCGGATGCATTTCCTCCACTTAGGGGCGGACTGGTCTTTGGGCCCAGGGACTCCCAGGTGTCGGTGGGGATGTTGCACTTTATCAGGGAGGCTTTGAGGGTGGTCCCTTGTAACGTTTCCTCTGCCCACCTGGCTGAACATGCAGCTTCAGGACCCCATTCCTGCTTTCTCGCCATACCCCTTGATCCCCCTAGTCGTAAGGACTACATCTAACTCCTTTTTGAATATATTTAGTGAATTGGCCTCAACAACTTTCTGTGGTCGCTTGACGTGGAGGAGTTCGAGTAGAGTGCTTGCTTTGGGAGTCTTGTGTTGGGCGTGCGAACAATGTGGCCTGCCCAGCGGAGTGCTGGGACACTCAGTCCTGTTACACACACAGCCAGTGCTGGGACACTCAGTCCTGTTACACACACAGTCAGTGCTGGGACACTCAGTCCTGTTACACACACAGTCAGTGCTGGGACACTCAGTCCTGTTACACACACAGTCAGTGCTGGGACACTCAGTCCTGTTACACACACAGTCAGTGCTGGGACACTCAGTCCTGTTACACACACAGTCAGTGCTGGGACACTCAGTCCTGTTACACACACAGTCAGTGCTGGGACACTCAGTCCTGTTACACACACAGTCAGTGCTGGGACACTCAGTCCTGTTACACACACAGTCAGTGCTGGGACACTCAGTCCTGTTACACACACAGTCAGTGCTGGGACACTCAGTCCTGTTACACACACAGTCAGTGCTGGGACACTCAGTCCTGTTACACACACAGTCAGTGCTGGGACACTCAGTCCTGTTACACACACAGTCAGTGCTGGGACACTCAGTCCTGTTACACACACAGTCCTGTTACACACACAGTCAGTGCTGGGACACTCAGTCCTGTTACACACACAGTCAGTGCTGGGACACTCAGTCCTGTTACACACACAGTCAGTGCTGGGACACTCAGTCCTGTTACACACAGTGCTGGGACTCTCAGTCCTGTTACACACACACACGGTCAGTGCTGGGACACTCAGTCCTGTTACACACACAGTCAGTGCTGGGACACTGTGTGCGTGCATGTCAGGGTTAGGCATTGCGGTGATGTACTTCACAGTTGAATATCTTGCCGACGGTCTGTCGGAGATGGGCCGCTGCCTCGCAGGAGGAGGAGGAGAAGGAGGAGGAGAGTGACAAGGCACACAGCGCGGGCTGTAACTCACCGGGAAGCGGCTGCAATCAGAGTGCCGTCTCTGTGCAGAGTCCTCAACACATCCACCACATCAGAGTACAGGTTTATCGCTCGGCCATAGCTATCCACAATCTTGCCAAACCTGGGAGGGGAGAGGAGGGAGGGAGAGAAATGTGAGAGAAGTCACAGGGGGGCAATGGGGGGAGCCAGAGGGGCGAACGGGGGAGGGGGAGGGGATGGCGAGCGAGGGGGAGGGGATGGCGAGCGGGGGGAGGGGGATGGCGAGCGGGGGGAGGGGGATGGCGAGCGGGGGGGAGGGGGATGGCGAGCGGGGGGAGGGGGATGGCGAGCGGGGGGGAGGGGGAGGGGGAGGTGGAGGGGGAGGGGGGAGGGAGGGGAAGAGGGAAGGGGGGGAAAGGGGGAAGGGGAAGGGGGAACGGGGGGGGAAGGGGGAACGGGGGGGGAAGGGGGAACGGGGGGGGAAGGGGGAACGGGGGGGGAAGGGGGAACGGGGGGGAAGGGGGAACGGGGGGGGGGAAGGGGGAACGGGGGGGGGGGAAGGGGGAACGGGGGGGAAGGGGAACGGG
>NW_027254421.1:0-71216 GCF_044704955.1 Pristiophorus japonicus | reverse complement strand
TGTGGTCAATGTTCTCAAGGTGTACAACTTAGTCAGCTTATCCATGGGTTACAATGATAGTTGAATAAATACACTCCTCTCCCCCCCCCCCTCTTCCCCCTCTCTCTCCCCTCTCTCCCCTTCTCTCTCTCTCTCTCCTCTCTCTCCCCTTTTTCTCTCTCTCTCCCCCCCTCTCTCGCCCTCTCTCCCCTTTTCTCTCTCTCTCTCCCCCTCTCTCTCCCTTTCTCCCCCCTCTCCCCTTTTCTCTCTCTCTCTCTCCCTCTCTTCCCCCTCCCTTTCCCCTTTCTCTCTCCCCCCTCTCCCCTTTCTCTCTCGCCCTCTCCCTCCCTCTCTCGCCCTCTCCCTCCCTCTCTCCCCCTCTCTCCCCCCTCTCTCCTTTTCTCACTCTCTCTCTCTCTCTCTCTCTCCCTCTTTCTCCCCCTCTCTCTCTCTCTCTCCCCCCTCTCTCTCCCAGCTCTCCACCTCTCTCTCCCCCCTCTCTCTCCCCACTCTCTCTCCCCACTCTCTCCCCCCCTCTCTCTCTCTCCCCACTCTCTCTCCCCCTCTCGCTCCCTCTCTCTACCCCCTCTCCACCTCTCTCTCCCCCTCTCTCTCCCCCTCTCGCTCCCTCTCTCTACCCCCTCTCCCCCTCTCTCTCCCCCTCTCTCTCCGACTCTCTCCCCCCCTCTCTCTCCCTCTCTCCCCCTCTCTCCTTTTCTCACTCTCTCTCTCTCTCTCCCCCTCTGTCTCTCCCACTCTCTCCCCCTCTCTCTCCCCCCCTCTCTCTCTCCCTCCTCTCTCTCCCCCTCTCGCTCCCTCTCTCTCACCCCCTCTCACCCTCTCTCCCCTCTCTCTCCCCCTCTCGCTCCCTCTCTCTCTCCCCACTCTCTCTCCCTCTCTCCCCCCCTCTCTCTCCCCCCTCTCTCTCTCCCCCCTCTCTCTCTCCCCCCTCTCTCTCCCCCTCTCGCTCCCTCTCTCTTGCCCCCTCTCTCTCCCCGCTCTCCACCTCTCTCTCCCCCTCTCTCTCCCCACTCTCTCTCCCCACACTCTCTCTCTCTCTCTCCCTCTTTCTCCCCCTCTCTCTCTCTCTCTCCCCCCTCTCTCTCCCGCTCTCCACCTCTCTCTCCCCCCTCTCTCTCCCCACTCTCTCTCCCCACTCTCTCTCCCCCTCTCTCTCCCCCCCTCTCTCTCTCTCCCCCCTCTCTCTCCCCCTCTCGCTCCCTCTCTCTACCCCCTCTCCACCTCTCTCTCCCCCCTCTCTCTCCCCCTCTCGCTCCCTCTCTCTACCCCCTCTCCCTCCCCCCTCTCTCTCCCCACTCTCTCCCCCCCTCTCTCTCTCTCCCCCTCTCTCTCCCCCTCTCTCTCCCTCTCTCCCCTCTCTCTCCCCTCTCGCTCCCTCTCTCTACTCCCCTCCCCCACTCTCTCCCCCTCTCTCTCCCCCTCTCTCTCCCCCCCTCCCCCCTCTCTCTCCTCCCTCTCTCTCTCCTCCCTCTCTCTCCCCACTCTCTCTCCCCACTCTCTCTCTCCCCCCTCTCTCTCCTCCCTCTCTCTCCCCACTCTCTCTCCCCCCTCTCTCTCTTCCCTCTCTCTCCCCACTCTCTCTCCCCACTCTCTCCCCCTCTCTTTCCTCCCCCCCCCCCCTCCCCCTTTCTCTCTCTCCCTCTCGCTCTCCCTCCCTCAGTGATGCGTTGGCCTGTAACCCACCGGTCTTTGTGAGGTCACAGATACACAGAATTTCTCCTCAGAGACCAGCTTTCTTGCAACGGGCTCAGACCTCCCGTTAACTTGACACCTTTCCCGAGCCGGCATGAAGACAACGCTGTTTATTTATTGAACGAGGCCTTCCCGTTGCCACAACTTCCGGGCCTGAGTTGGAGACCCTCCATTGTGTTTCGGTTTTTTTTCCCCTCCTCTCGGTGACCATTGTTCCATTTGTTGTTCTCTCGCTGTCTTCCTGCAGTCACATTTATGTATAAATTCACTTCTTAACTGGTTTTAAAAAAGAAAGCAACGATTACTTTTCATCCGTACTTTGAAGATGTAAATTTGTCACGGCCAACGCGATGGATCTGAATCGGGATTCGCTCTGAGTCTTTGACTTTGCCCGCCCGGGGGATTTCAGTTTTGGGGAGGGGGGTGGGGACAGGCGGCGCTCAGTTTTTGCCGCATGTTTTAGACGCCGCCGGTCGCCTCTGAAGGCCTTTCACCCCACCCCCCCCCCCCTTCTCCCCCTCCCCCTCCGATGGCCAACTCGCAAGCCAGGGTGGTCTCCACTATCCTGGAGAAGCACGGCTACCAGCTTGGGCGCTACCTCGGCAAAGGGGCCTACGCCATCGTCTGGGAGGCCTACTTCAAGAAGTGGAAGACCAACGTGGCAGTCAAGGTGCTGCTGAAGGAGAAGGCCGAGGTGGAGTTCCTCACCAAGTTCCTGCCCCGCGAGATCCAGGTGTGGAAGTCCCTCAAGCACCCCAACCTCATCAGCTTCTACCAGTCCATCGAGACCACCAACCGGGTGTACATCATGCTGGAGCTGGCGCCAGGGGGCGAGGTCATGGACAAGATCCGCATGAAGGGTCCGTGCGACGAGAAGACAGCGGGCAGGTGGTTTGAGCAGCTGTGCCAGGGAATGGCCTACATCCACAGCAGAGGGGTGGTGCACAGGTAAGGAGGGGGGGGGGGGCGCGGAGAGGGGCAAGGTGGGGGGGGGGGGGGCGGGGGGCAAAGAGCCAGGCGGATCTTGGGGGGTGTATTCATAAGGCTGGGGGCCCCTGAGAACATAACACATAACAATTAGGAACAGGAGTGGGCCATCTAGCCCCTCGAGCCTGCTCCGCCATTCAACAAGATCATGGCTGATCTGGCCGTGGACTCAGCTCCACTTACCTGCCCTCTCCCCGTAACCCTTAATTCCCTTATTGGTTAAAAATCTATCTCTCTGTGACTTGAATACATTCAATGAGCTAGCCTCAACTGCTTCCTTGGGCAGAGAATTCCACAGATTCACAACCCTCTGGGAGAAGAAATTCCTTCTCAACTCGGTTTTAAATTGGCTCCCCCGTATTTTGAGGCTGTGCCCCCTAGTTCTAGTCTCCCCGACCAGTGGAAACAACCTCTCTGCCTCTATCTTGTCTATCCCTTTCATTATTTTAAATGTTTCTATAAGATCACCCCTCATCCTTCTGAACTCCAACGAGTAAAGACCCAGTCTACTCAATCTATCATCATACGGTAACCCCCTCATCTCCGGAATCAGCCTAATGAATCATCTCTGTACCCCCTCCAAAGCTACATAAGAACATAAGAATTAGGAACAGGAGTAGGCCATCTAGCCCCTCGAGCCTGCTCCGCCACTCAACAAGATCATGGCTGATCTGGCCGTGGACTCAGCTCCACTTACCCGCCCGCTCCCCATAACCCTTAATTCCCTTATTGGTTAAAAATCTATCTATCTGTGACTTGAATACATTCAATGAGCTAGCCTCAACTGCTTCCTTGGGCAGAGAATTCCACAGATTCACAACCCTCTGGGAGAAGAAATTCCTTCTCAACTCGGTTTTAAATTGGCTCCCCCATATTTTGAGGCTGTGCCCCCTAGTTCTAGTCTCCCCCACCAATGGAAACAACCTCTCTGCCTCTATCTTGTCTATCCCTTTCATTATTTTAAATGTTTCTATAAGATCACCCCTCATCCTTCTGAACTCCAACGAGTAAAGACCCAGTCTACTCAATCTATCATCATAAGGTAACCCCTCATCTCCGGAATCAGCCTAGTGAATCGTCTCTGTACCCCCTCCAAAGCTAGTATATCCTTCCTTAAGTAAGGTGACCAAAACTGCACGCAGTACTCCAGGTGCGGCCTCACCAATACCCTGTACAGTTGCAGAAGGACCTCCCTGCTTTTGTACTCCATCCCTCTCGCAATGAAGGCCAACATTCCATTCGCCTTCCCGATTACCTGCTGCACCTGCAAACTAACTTTTTGGGATTCATGGTTTAAAGCTATGGAATGAATATCAGGCGTGCAATGTATTTGCTTTGTGGGTTATGAGAAGGAGAGGCGTGTGTTTGTGGCGGAGTGTTTGTGACAGATGAGGGTACGGGGTCCAGGAGAGGCGAGGGCCAAGGGGCAGTACGGGCCCAACCCACACTGTGCGATGTGTGCGCGCACTAGGCCCGTACAGCAGAGCAGATCTCCAGTCGCCCTTGCCACTCGATAAAGGCCTAGCTCTGTCAAGCCCGTGTGGTGGCTGGTGTGCAACGGCCACCCCACGTTAAACATATCTTCCACCCCCTCAATTGGAGTTCAGGACTGGAACATCGGGTCCTTCATTGAAACATCTGTGACCTTGTGGAAGCAAGTCTTCCTGGTTCGAGGGACCGTCAATGATGATGAAGAGGAATTTCTTCTCTCAGAGGGTTGTAAATCTGTGGAATTCTCTGCCCCAGAGAGCCATGGAGGGCTGGGTCATTGAATATATTTAAGGTGGAGATAGACAGATTTTTGAGCGATAAGGGAGTGAAGGGTTATGGGGAGCGGGCGGGGAAGTGGAGCTGAGTCCATGATCAGATCAGCCGTGATCTTATTGAATGGCGGAGCAGGCTCGAGGGGCCGAATGGCCGACTCCTGCTCCTATTGCTTATGTTTCTTATTTCATAATAACTTTTATTTATATAGCGCCTTTAATGTAATAAAATGTCCCAAGGCGCTTCACAGCAATGTTACAGACAAACAGATAAATTTGACCCCGAGCCACCGAAGGAATTAAGGCAGATGATCAAAAGCTTCTTTAAAGAGGGAGGTTTTAAGGAGCATCTTGAAGGAGGAAAGAGAGGTAGAGAGGCGGAGAGGTTTAGGGAGGGAGCTCCAGAGCTTGGGGCCCAGGCAACAGAAGGCAAGGCCACCGATGGTGGAGCGATTATAATCAGGGATGCTCAGGAGGGCAGAATTAGAGGAGCGCAGACATCTCGGGGGGTTGTGGGGCTGGAGGAGATAACAGAGATAGGGAGGGGACGAGGGCCATGGAGGGATTTGTAAACAAGGATGAGAATTTTGAAATCGAGGCGTTGATTAACCAGGAGCCAATGTCGGTCAGCGAGCTCAGGGGGTGATGGGTGAGCGGGACTCGGTGCGAGTTAGGACACGGGGCAGTGAGCACAGGGGGTGATGGGTGAGCGGGACTCGATGCGAGTTAGGACACGGAGCAGCGAGCACAGGGGGTGATGGGTGAGCGGGACTTGGTGCGAGTTAGGACACGGAGCAGCGAGCACAGGGGGTGATGGGTGAGTGGGACTTGGTGTGAGTTAGGACACGGGGTCAGTGAGCACAGGGGGTGATGGGTGAGCGGGACTCGGTGCGAGTTAGGACACGGGGTCAGTGAGCACAGGGGGTGATGGGTGAGCGGGACTTGGTGCGAATTAGGACACGGGGCAGCGAGCACAGAGGGTGATGGGTGAGCGGGACTTGGTGCGAGTTAGGACACGGAGCAGCGAGCAAAGGGGGTGATGGGTGAGCGGGACTGGGTGCGAGTTAGGACACGGAGCAGCGAGCACAGGGGGTGATGGGTGAGCGGGACTTGGTGCGAGTTAGGACATGGGGCAGCCGAGTTTTGGATGACTTCCAAGTTTACATAGGGTGGAATGTGGGAGGCCGGCCAGGAGTGCGTTGGAATAGTCAAGTCGAGAGGTAACAAAGGCATGGATGAGGGTTTCAGCAGCGGATGAGCTGAGGCAGGGGGCGGAGATGGATGATGTTACGGAGGAGGAAATAGGCGGTTTTAGTTATGCTGTGGATATGTGATCGGAAACTAATTTCAGGGTCAAATATGACACCGTGGTTGCGGACAGCCTGGTTCGCCCTCAGATTGATACTCGGGAGAGGGATGGAGTCGGTGGCTAGGGAACGCAGTTTGTTGCGGGGACCAAAGATAATGGCTTCGGTCTTCACAATATTTTAATTGGAGAAAATTTCTGCTCAGCCAGTACAGGATGTGGGACAAGCAATCTGACAATTCAGAGACTGTGGAGGGGTCGAGAGAAGTGATGGTGAGGTAGAGCTGGGTGTCGTCTCACTATCACCTTCTCGAAGGGCAATTAGGGATGGGCAATAAATACTGGCTTTGCCAGTGACACCCACATCCCAGAACGTATACATTTAAAAAAACAGCCCGTTTTGCACCACCACCCGAGACCAATTTCTCAAATGTTTATTTCTCGATCTCACACTCTCTCTCTGTCGGTCTCTCTCGGTCTCCCTCTCTCTCGCTCTCGGTCTCCCTCGCTCTCGGTCTCTGTCTCTCTCGCTCTCAGTCTCCCTCTCTCTCTGTCTCTCTCGCTCCTTCTCTCTCTGACTCTCTCTCTCTCTGTCTCCCTCTCTCTCTGTCTCTCTCTCTCTCTCTCTGTCTCCCTCGCTCTCTCTCTCCCTCGCTCTCTCTGTCTCCCTCTCTGTCTCTCTCCCTGTCTCTCTCCCTCTCTCTCTCTCTTCTCTCTCTCTTTCTCTGTCTCCCTCTCTCTCTCTTTCTCTGTCTCCCTCTCTCTCTCTTTCTCTGTCTCTCTCTCTCTTTGTCGTTCCCTCTCTCTCGCTCTCTCTGTCTCTCTCCCTCGCTCTCTCGTTCTCTCTGTCTGTTTCCCTCTCTCTGTCTCTGTCTCCCTCTCTCTCTCTTTCTCTGTCTCCCTCTCTCTCTCTTTCTCTGTCTCCCGCTCTCTCTCTTTCTCTGTCTCTCTCTCTTTGTCGCTCTCTTTCTGTCTCTCTCCCTCTCTTTCTCTCTGTCTCCCTCTCTCTCTGTCTCTCTCCCTCTCTCTTTCTCTGTCTCCCTCTCTCTCTCTTTCTCTGTCTCTCTCTCTCTTTGTCGCTCCCTCTCTCTCGTTCTCTCTGTCTCTCTCCCTCGCTCTCGTTCTCTGTCTCTCTCCCTCTCTCTGTCTCTGTCTCCCTCTCTCTCTCTTTCTCTGTCTCCCTCTCTCTCTCTTTCTCTGTCTCCCGCTCTCTCTCTCTTTCTCTGTCTCTCTCTCTTTGTCGCTCTCTTTCTGTCTCTCTCCATCTCTCTTTCTCTCTGTCTCCCTCTCTCTCTGTCTCTCTCCCTCTCTCTTTCTCTCTGTCTCCCTCTCTCTCTGTCTCTCTCTCTCTCTCTCGCTCTGTCTCTCTCTTTCTGTCTGTCTGTTTTTCTCTCTCTGTCTTTCTATCTCTCTCTCTCTCTCTGTCTCTCCCTTTCTCTGTCTTTCTCTCTGTCTGTCTGTTTCTCTCACTCTGTCTTTCTATCTCTCCCCCTCTCTCTCTGTCTCCCTCTCTCTCTCTGTGTCTCTCTCTCTGCCTCTGTCTCTCTTTGTCTCCCTCTCTCTCTCCCTCTCTCTCTCTCTGTCTCTCTCTTTTTGTCGCTCTCTCTCTCTGTCTCTCTCTCTCTGTCTCGCTCCCTCTCTCTCTCTCTCTGTCTCTCTCTCTTTGTCGCTCTCTCTGTCTCTCTCTCTCTGTCTCGCTTCCTCTCTCTCTCTGTCTCTCTCTCTCTCTGTCTCTCTGTCGCTCTCTCTCTCTCTCTCTCTCTGTCTCTCTCTCTCGCTCTCTGTCTCTCTCCCTGTCTCTGTTATGTTTGCACTAACGGTACACACTGAGTACTGTTTAACTGAACAAGGTACACCCTTGGCTCTGCTTTATTACGGCCCAAAGTGCCTGACTCACACAATGGCTGGCCTTTTATACCAGAGCAGCACCATGTGCGTGCTGCTCAGTGGCCTCCAACAATGACGCCATCCGGTGGCTACAAACAGCATGTACATACATGACAATACCCTCCTCTGAGATCTTATCGCAGTCTTTCACAGGTTGAGACGGTCCGGTGCTTTACGCTCCCGGGTTGATTCCGGCCTTGGGTGCGTGTGCGGGGTCTGTTGTGGCTGGTGGCTGGATGGCTGACTTGTTGGGGGTGGCAGTGGTCATGTCAGGAATTGCAAGTCCATTTTTATTGAACAAGTCCGTGATGGAAATTCCGGGTTCACTGATGACCCTTGAACCCACTGAAGGCTGCTGGTAGGTTGGTTGGTCGTCGACGGTTTCTTCGTTCGACTGCTCTGGCTCGTCTGTGTGCCTCAGCTTTGTCTGATCCATGTGTTTCCTGCAAGTTTGCCCGTTCTTGAGCTTAATAACAAATACTCTGTTGCCCTCCTTGGCCATGACCCTACCAGCGATCCATTTGGGACCCTGACCATAATTCAACACATATACAGGATCATTCACAGAAATCTCGCGTGGCACAGTTGCACGATCGTGGTCCCCTTGTTAACTCTGTCTTCTGTATTCAACATGATTTACTTAACTCCAGGTATACAAGCGATAACTTGGTCTTAAGACCTCTTTTCATCTTGAGTTCAGCAGGCGAGACCCCTGTGAGTGTGTGGGGTCTTGTCCTGTAACTCAGCAGTATGCAGGACAAGCGGGTCTGCAGTGACCCTTGGGTTACTCTCCTCATGCTTTGCCTGATAATTTGTACTGCACGTTCAGGTTGCCCGTTGGACGCAGGCTTGAACGGTGCTGACCTTACATGTTTTATGCCGTTAAGTTTTACAAACTCCTGAAACTCCTGACTGGTGAAGCACGACCCATTGTCACTCACCACTATGTCAGGCAGACCATGTGTCGCGAACATGACATTGAGATTCTCTATGGTTGCCGTGGACGTACTGGATGACATGATTATGAATTCTAACCACTTCAAATAAGCGTCCACCACCACTAAAAACATCTTGCCCAGGAAGGGACCTGCAAAATCTACATGGATCCTGGACCAAGGTTTGGATGACCATGACCACAGACTCAGCGGCGATTCCGCTGGTACTTTGCTGAACTGCATGCAGGTGTTGTACTGATGCACGCATGCTTCCAGCTCAGAATCAATTCCTGGCCACCATACGTGGGACCTGGCGATGGCCTTCATCATCACTATACCAGGGTGTGTGCTGTGTAACTCACGCACAAACTTCTCTCTCCCTTTCTTAGGCATTACAACTCGATTGCCCCACAATATGCAATCTGCTTGAATAGACAGTTCGTCCTTGCGACGAATGTACGCTTTGGCCTCCTCGCACATTTGCTTAGGTATGGAAGACCAATCCCCTTTGAGGATGCAACCCTTTACCACCAATAACATCGGGTCCTGGCTGGTCCAGGTCTTAACTTGTTGAGCCGTGACAGGGGTTCCTTCACTCTCGAAAGCATCCACGATTAACATTAAATCTGCCGGTTGTGGCGTTTCCACCTCCGGTGTGGGCAATGGCAACCGGCTCAAAGCATCGGCACAATTCTCTGTGCCAGGTCTGTGGCGAATGACATAATCATAGGCAGATAATGTCAGCGCCCACCTTTGGATGCGGGATGAAGCGTTGGTATTGATACCTTTGCTCTCAGAAAACAACAAAATGAGCGGCTTGTGATCAGTCTCTAATTCGAACCTCAGACCGAACAGGTATTGATGCATCTTTTTAACACCATACACACACGCTAAAGCTTCTTTTTCTACCATACTGTAGGCTCTTTCTGCTTTAGACAGGTTGAAGTTTCCCCGACTCATGAGCTTGTTGTAACATGCAACCAATTCCATATGACGATGCGTCACAGGCCAAAACTAAACGTTTACATGGGTCATAATGTACCAGCAGCTTGTTCGAGCAAAGCAGATTGGTGGATTTCTCGAAAGCTCTGTCTTGCTGCTCAATTTAGGTAGGAAGTTACCAAAGTAGTTGAGTAGACCCAGGAACGAATGCAGCTCCGTCACGTTCTGCAGCTTGGGTGCATTCTTGATGGTCTTGGTTTTCACGTCAGTGGGTCTGATGCCATCAGCGGCGATTTTCCTCCCGAGGAATTCAACCTCCGGTGCCATGAAGATGCACTTCGAGCGTTTAAGTCCGAGTCCCACTCTGTCCAAACGCAGTAGAACCTCTTCCAGGTTGTTCAGTGGAGTGACGACCGGTGATCAGGATGTCTTCTTTGAACATGACGGTTCTGGGAACGGACTTCAGTCGACTTTCCATATTCCTCTGGAATATTACTGCAGCCGAGCGAATTCCAAACGGGCACCTGTGGTAAATAAACAGTCCTTTGTGCGTGTTAATGCACGTAAGTCTCTTCGACGTCTCGACCAACTCCTGCGTCATATAGGCCGACGTCAAGTCCAGTTTTGTGAACTACTTCCCTCCGGCTAGCATCGCAAACAAGTCATCAGCCTTCGGTAACGGGTACTGATCTTGTTTCGAAGCCCTGTTGATTGTAGCCTTGTAGTCTCCACAGATTCTGACTGTGCCATCACTTTTCAGCACAGGAACAATGGGGCTGGCCCTTTCATTAAATTCAACCGGTGATATGATCCCTTCACGCTGGAGTCTGTCCAGTTCGATTTCGACCTTCTCCCTCATCATATACGGAACTGCCCGAGCTTTATGATGGACGGGTCTTGTATCTGAGACCACGTGGATCTGCACTTTGGCTCCCGTGAAGTTGCTGATACCCGGTTCGAACAGCGAGGGGAACTTGCTCAACACTTGGGCACATGTATCTTCCTCCGACGACAACGCCTTTATGTCGTTCCAGTCGCATCTGATTTTCTCCAACCAGCTCCTGCCGAGCAGTGTTGGACCATTGCCTGGAACAATCCACAGCGGTAACTCGTGAACCGCATCGTTATATGACACATTAATTTGCCAATCACCTTTATCAGTTCTTTGGTGTACGTGCGCAGCTTGGCACTAACAGGTCTCAGCCTGGGCCTCACAGTCTTCGTATCTCACAGCTTATTAAATGCCCTCTCGTTCATGATCGATTGACTCGCCCCTATGTCCAGTTCCATCGATACCAGTATCCCATTAAACTTCACGTTAATCAAAATTGGTTTACTCTTGGTTATGAAAGAGTACAGTCCATACACTGCCTCCTCTCGCATCTCGGATTGCGTATCCGGATCCGCGCTAGTCTGACTCTCATCCTCCACGTGGTGTGTTGCAGCACGCTTGCTCATCTGCGGACACTTGCGCTGGAGATGTCCCACCCTCAGACAGCCTTTGCAACTATATTGCTTAAATCGGCACTGCTGGTGCCGGTGATTTCCCCCACAACCCCAACACGGAGAAGTCGGATACATTCCCACTGGCGGACTTTGGGCAGCCACAGGTTTCGCGAACGCAGCCGGATAGGCCCTGCCATGGGCCGTTCTGCCGAACGCCGAATCAATCGCATTTACAGTATTTGCCGAGGTTCGGTTCTTCACCGATATTTGCTTTAGACTCCTGTCCGTCGTCATACATGATTGAATGATCTGGATGGCCCTTTTTAAATCCAACTCCTTCACCGCCAGAAGTTTGCACAGGATCACCTCGTGGTTGATACCGATAACAAAGAAGTCCCGCAGCATGACTGCCAACACCGTCCCGAACTTGCGTGGTCCCGCTAGACGTCTCAGGTCAGCAACGAATTACGCCGCGCTCTGGCCCTCTGATTGAACGTGTGTATAAAACCTGTATCGAGATGATGATGATGCCATTGTCTGGTTTGAGGTGCTCCCGTACCAATGTACACAACTCCTCGTACGTATATCCACAGTATAACTAAAACCACCTGATTCCACCTCTGTAACATCGCCCGTCTCCGCCCTCTGCCTCAGCTCATCCGCTGCTGAAACCCTCGCCCATGCCTTTGTTACCTCTAGACTTGATTATTCCAATGCACTCCTGGCTGGCTTCCCACATTCTACCCGACGTAAACTGGAGGTGATCCAAAACTCGGCTGCCCCGTGTCCTAACTCACACCGAGTCCCGCTCACCCATCACCCCCTGTGCTCACTGCCCCGTGTCCTAACTCGCACCAAGTCCCGCTCACCCATCACCCGCTGTGCTCACTGCCCCGTGTCCTAACTCGCACCAAGTCCCGCTCACCCATCACCCCCTGTGCTCACTGCCCCGTGTCCTAACTCGCACCAAGTCCCGCTCACCCATCACCCCCTGTGCTCACTGCCCCGTGTCCTAACTCGCACCAAGTCCCGCTCACCCATCACCCGCTGTGCTCACTGCCCCGTGTCCTAACTCGCACCAAGTCCCGCTCACCCATCAACCCCTGTGCTCACTGCCCCGTGTCCTAACTCACACCAAGTCCCGCTCACCCATCACCCCCTGTGCTCACTGCCCCGTGTCCTAACTCGCACCAAGTCCCGCTCACCCATCAACCCCTGTGCTCACTGCCCCGTGTCCTAACTCGCACCAAGTCCCGCTCACCCATCACCCCCTGTGCTCACTGCCCCGTGTCCTAACTCGCACCAAGTCCCGCTCACCCATCACCCCCTGTGCTCACTGCCCCGTGTCTTAACTTGCACCGAGTCCCGCTCACCCATCACCCCCTGTGCTCACTGCCCCGTGTCCTAACTCGCACCCAGTCCCACTCACCCATCACCCCCTGTGCTCGCTGACCTACATTGGCTTCCGGTCCGGCAAGGCCTCAGTTTTAAAATTCTCATCCTTGTTTACAAATCCCTCCAAGGCCCTCGCCCCTCCCTATTTCTGTAACCCCCTCCAGCCCCACAACCCCCCAAGATGTCTGCGCCCCTCTAATTCTGCCCCCTTGACCATCCCTGATTATAATCGCTCCACCATCGGTGGCCGTGCCTTCTGTTGCCTGGGCCCCAAGCTCTGGAACTCCCTCCCTAAACCTCTCCGCCTCTCTTTCCTCCTTTAAGACGTTCCTTAAAACCTATGGGCCGGATTTTCGGCTTTGCTGATTGCGGGGCGGTAATGGCGGCCGGGGGCCATTGGGGGGGGGGGGGTTAAATTTAGCGCCCGGGAACGGTCTGCGCCTCAGTGAGTAAGTGGGCCCTGAGTCAAGGGGGCGCAGCGCTAAGGGAGGGGGTTTGTACACTCCCTCTCGGGGCGTTAGGATGGGAAACTGCCGAGGTAAGAGCCGGGGCCGGGAGCGCTCCGAGAGACGGACGGGGAGCGGGGGTGGGGTCTGGGGGCTGAGGCGGGGGAACCTAAAACCCCAGAAAAACATCCCCAGTACATTGGCCACACCGCCCCAACCACAAATCACAAAAGTAATTAACAGAAAAAAACAATGGCACTGACCTGAGGAGGGCGTTACTGAGCTCTCCGCTGTCGGGATGGTTGTCCCGCCCTGATTTCCCCGGGGTTCACCGCGGTGGGGGGGGGGGGGGGGGAGGGGGCGCTGCGGGGCCGGACGGGTCGGGCAAGGGTCGCTAAACCTGACCCCGAGGATCGCCGCGGGGCGCTGGAGGCTGACCCCCCCGCCGTTCCCGCCCTCCCCGGGGAGAAAAACGGAGCCGGAGAGGCGCCGGAAATCCGCCCCTGTCTCTTTTCACCACGTCCGGCCCATCTCTTCCCGAAGCTCGGAGTCAGGTTTTGTCTGACAATCGCTCCCGTGACGTTTAACTCCCTTAAAGGCCGGTTGATGTGCTTTGCCTGCCCTAACCCCATCCCCATCCCAACCCGTCGCCACACCGCTGCCTTCAATTCCCCTGCTGCTGTCCCGGGCCTGAATTCACCCCTTGAACAAAGGCCGCAGTGATGCCCCTCTGGGCCTCCCCCCACCCCTGCCTTCTCCAAAGGGGGGGTCCATCATGGCACGTGGTTGGTGCCTTGTTCCGGGCAGTAACCACCCCCCCCACCCCCCCAGTCTCCACCCATCCTCACCTCCCCCTCTCCCGCCCGACCCTGCTGGGCTCGGGTCTCGCCAACCCCCTCCCACCACTCACTATCGCCCTGCCTCGCCCCCTGTGTCTCCACACGGCTTGGCCGACATCCAGCCCCACTTTCAAAGTGTTACAGCATATTTACAGCACAGAAACAGGCCATTCGGCCCATCTGGTCCATAACCGCTGTTAGTGCCCCACTCCCCTCTTCATCTTACCCTTTCAACATATCACTACAGTGACTACACTCCAAACTTCCCTCCCTCCTTCTCTACCTACCAAGGATCCCTCCCTTCCCTCCCTCCTTTCCTCCTCCCTCCCTCCCTCCCTTTCTCCCTTCCCTTCCCTACCTCCCTTCCCTTCCCTTTCTTCCCTCCATCCCTCCCTTCTTCCCTCCCTCCCTCCCTTTCTCCCTCCCTTCCCTACCTCCCTCCCTCCTTCTCTACCTACCTCCCTCCCTCCCTCCCTTTCTCCCTCCCTTCCCTACCTCCCTCCCTCCTTCCCTCCCTTCCCTTCCTTCCCTCCATTCCCTCCCTTCCCTCCCTCCTTCCCTCCCTTTCCTCCCTTCCTACCTCCCTCCCTTCCCTTCCTCCTTCCCCTCCCTCCCTCCCTTCCTTCCCTCCATTCCCTCCCTCCCTTCCCTCCCTCCTTCCTCCATTCCCTCCCTTCCCTCCCTCCCTTCCCTCCCTCCCTCCCTCCTTTCCCACCCTTCATCCCTCCTTCCGTCCCTTCCTCCCTCCCTTCCTCCCTCCCTCCCTCCTTCCTTCCCCCCTTCCCTTCCCTCCCTCCCTCCTTCCTTCCCTCCCTCCCCCCTTCCTTCCCTCCCTTCCCTCCCTCTTTCCTTCCTTCCCTCCCTTCCCTTCCCTCCCTTCCTCCTTCCTTCCCTCCCTTCCCTCCCTCCTTCCTTCCTTCCCTCCCTTCCCTCTCTCCCTTCCCTCCCTCCCTCCCTCCCTTCCCATCCTTCCTTCCCTCCTTCCGTCCCTCCTTCCTTCCCTCCCTCCCTCCCTTCCTTCCTCCCTCCCTCCCTCCTTCCTTCCCTCCCTCCCTCCTTCCTTTCCTCCCTCCCTCCTTCCTTCCCTCCCTTCCCTCCCTCCCTCCTTCCTTCCCTCCCTCCCTCCTTCCTTCCCTCCCTTCCCTCCCTCCCTCCCTCCTTCCTTTCCTCCCTCCTTCCTTCCCTCCCTCCTTCCTTCCTTCCCTCCCTTCCCTCCCTCCCTCCTTCCTTCCCTCCCTTCCCTCCCTCCTTCCTTCCTTCCCTCCCTTCCCTCTCTCCCTTCCTTCCTCCCTCCCCTCCCTCCCTTCCCTCCTTCCCTTAAGGTTGTGGGTTCAAGACCCACTCCAGGGACTTGAGCACATAAACCTAGGCTGACACTCCCAGTGCAGTGCTGAGGGAGTGCCGCACTGTCGGAGGTGCCGTCTTTTGGATGAGACGTTAAACCGAGGCCCCGTCTGCTCACTCAGGTGGATGTAAAAGATCCTACGGCACTATTTGGAAGAAGAGCAGGGGGTGTTATCCCCGGTGTCCTGGGGCCAATATTTATCCCTCAATCAACATCACAAAAACAGATTATCTGGTCATTATCACATTGCTGTGTGTGGGAGCTTGCTGTGCACAAATTGGCTGCCGTGTTTCCCACACATTACAACAGTGACCACACTCCAAAAGTACTTCATTGGCTGTAAAACGCTTTGAGTCGTCTGGTGGTCGTGAAAGGTGCTATATAAATGCAAGTCTTCTTTCTATGCCTTTCTCCCTCATGTGTTTATCCAGCTTCCCCTTAAATGCATCGATACTATTCGCCTCAACCCCTCCCTGTGGCAGCGAGTTCCACATTCTCACCGCTCTCTGGGTAAAGTAGTTTCTCCTGAATTCCCCATTGGATTTGTTAGTGACTGCCTTATATGTATGGCCCCAAGAACAGGTCTTGTCCACTCGTGGAAACATCATCTCTACGTCCACCCTATCGAATCCCTTCATAATCTTAAACCCCCCACCCGCATCAGGTCATCCCTCGGCCAGTCCCGATCTTTCCTAATAGTTCCGGCATCATTCTAGTAAACCTCTTCCGCAACCTTGCCAGAGCCCAGATTGGCAAATGAAGTTCAACACAGATAAATGTGAGGTATTGCATTTTGGTAGGAAGAATAGGGAGGTCACTTAATTCTTGGAGGGTGCAAGTCTAGGTAGGGTAGAGGAGCAAAGGGATCTCGGGAGTACAAATACACAAATCGCGAAACGTTGCGACACAGGTTAGCAAGGCATAAAAAAGCAAACCAGGAAGTAGGGTTTATTTCTAGAGGTATGGAATTGAGAAGTAGGGGAGTTATGCTAAACCTGTATCAAACCTTGGTTAGACCACACTTACAGTACTGTGTACAGTTCTGGTCGCCATATTATAAAATGGATATAGAGGCACTGGAGGGGGTGCAGAGAAGATTTACAAGGATGATACCAGAAATGCGAGGGTGTACCTATCAGGAAAAGATGAACAGGCTGAACATAAGAACATCAGAAACAGGCCATTTGGCCCCTCGAGCCTGCTCCGCCATTTAATAAGATCATGGCTGATCTAATCATGGACTCAGCTGCACTTCCCTGCCCGTTCCCCATAATCCTTTACTCCCTTATCGTTCAAAAATCTGTCTATCTCCACCTTAAATATATTCAATGACCCAGCCTCCACAGGCCTCTGGGGCAGCGAATTCCACAGATTTACAACCCTCTGAGAGAAGAAATTCCTCCTCATCTCAGTTTTAAATGGGCGGCCCCTTATTCTGAGACTATGCCCCCTAGTTCTAGTTTCCTCTATGAGTGGAAATATCCTCTCTGCATCCACCTTGTCGAGCCCCCTCATTATATGTTTCGATAAGATCACCTCTCACTCTTCTGAACTCCAATGAGTAGAGGCCCAACCTACTCAACCTTTCCTCATAAGTCAACCCCCTCATCTCCGGAATCAACCGAGTGAACCTTCTCTGAACAGCCTCCAATGCAAATATATCCCTCCTTAAATACGACCAAAACTGTCCAGGTGTGGCCTCACCAATACCCTGTACAATTGTAGCAGGACTTCTCTGCTTTTATACTCCATCCCCCTTGCAATAAAGGCCAACATTCCATTTGCCTTCCTGATCACTTGCTGGGTCTCTTTACTCTTGAAAAAAGGCTGAGGGGTGACCTAATCGAGGCCTTTAAAATGATGAAAGGTTTTGATAGAGTGGATACAGAGAGAACATTTCCACTCTAGAGGCCAGCATATAAGATGGTCACCAACTAATCCAATCGGGAATTCAGGAGAAACCTCTTTACCCGAGAGTGGTGAGAATGTGGAACTCGCTGCCACAGGGAGGGGTTGAGGCAAATAGTATCACATGTAGCACGTGTAGCGAGTTGGTCTTACCGCAGGTGAAGGGTCCACAGCCAGATAGGGAATGGAAGACCGGCAGGAAGAGCAGTGCAAGGAAGGTAGTGCAGGGGTCCCCTGCGGTCATCCCCCTGCAAAACAGATACACTGCTTTGAGTACTGTTGAGGGGGATGACTCATCAGGAGAGGGCAGCAGCAGCCAAGTTCATGGCACCGTGGCTGGCTCTGCTGCACAGGAGGGCAGGAAAAAGAGCGGGAGAGCGATAGTGATAGGGGATTCAATTGTAAGGGGAATAGATAGGCATTTCTGCGGCCGCAACCGAGACTCCAGGATGGTATGTTGCCTCCCTGGTGCAAGGGTCAAGGATGTCTTGGAGCGGGTGCTGGACATTCTGAAAAGGGAGGGAGAACAGCCAGTTGTCGTGGTACATATTGGTACCAACGATATAGGTTAAAAAAAAGGGATGAAGTCCTATGAGACAAATTTAAGGAGCTAGGAGCTAAATTAAAAAGTAGGACCTCAAAAGTAGTAATCTCAGCATTGCTACCACGTGCTAGTCAGAGTAGGAATCGCAGGATAGCTCAGATGAATACGTGGCTTGAGCAGTGGTGCAGCAGAGAGGGATTCAAATTCCTGGGGCATTGGAACCGGTTCTGGGGGGAGGTGGGACCAGTACAAACCGGACCGTCTGCACCTGGGCAGGACCGGAACTAATGCCCTAGGGGCAGTGTTTGCTAGTGCTGTTGGGGAGGAGTTAAACTAATATGGCAGGGGGATGGGAACCAATGCAGGGAGTCAGAGGGAAACAAAATAGAGACAGAAGCAAAAGACAGAAAGGAGATGAGTAAAAGTGGAGGGCAGAGAAACCCAAGGCAAAAAATAAAAAGGGCTACTGTACAGCAAAATTCTAAAGGGTCAAAGTGTAATAAAAAGGCAAGCCTGAAAGCTCGGTGCCTCAATGCGAGGAGTATTCGGAACCCAGGAGAGGGCTCTGAGCTAGTTAGAGTGGGTGAGAGTGCAGATGAACAGGACCCCAAGGAAGAATGCAAAAGGCAGGAGGCAACAGAGCAGAGTAGCACTGGGGTAAGTGTAAACCACTAGGTGATAGGAAGGGACAATATGTATGAATATAAAGGGGCTGCAGGAGGGGTCAAAACTAAAAATCATGGTTTAAAACCAGCATTAAAACACTCTACCTAAACGCACGCAGCATTCGAAATAAGGTAAATGAGTTGACGGCACAAATCATTACAAATGGGTATGATTTGGTGGCCATTACAGAAATGTGGTTGCAGGGTGGCCAAGACTGGGAATTAAACATACAGGGGTATCTGACAATTCGGAAAGATAGACAAGAAGGGAAAGGAGGTGGGGTAGCTCAGTTAATAAAGAATGATATCAGGGCAGTTGTGAGAGACGATATTGGCTCGAATGAACAAAATGTTCATATCGATTGGTCAAATCAAATCACACGGGGTAGCCTTGAGGAGGAATTTATAGAATGCATACGGGATTGTTTCTTAGAACAGTATGTTACAGAACCTACAAGGGAGCAAGCTATCTTAGATTTGGTCCTGTGTAATGAGACAGGAATAATAAACAATCTCCTAGTAAAAGATCTTCTCGGAATGAGTGATCACAGTATGGTTGAATTTGTAATACAGATTGAGGATGAGGAAGTAGTGTCTCAAACGAGCGTACTATGCTTACACAAAGGGGACTACAGTGGGATGAGGGCAGAGTTGGCTAAAGTAGACTGGGAACACAGACTAAACGGTGGCACAATTGAGGAACAGTGGAGGACTTTTAAGGAGCTCTTTCATAGTGCTCAACAAAAATATATTCCAGTGAAAAAGAAGGGCGGTAAGAGAAGGGATAACCAGCCGTGGATAACCAAGGAAATAAAGGAGAGTATCAAATTAAAAACCAATGCGTATAAAGTGGCCAAGGTTAGTGGGAAACTAGAAGATTGGGAAAATTTTAAACGACAGCAAAAAATGTCTAAGAAAGCAATAAAGAAAGGAAAGATAGATTACGAAAGTAAGCTTGCGCAAAACATAAAAACAGATAGTAAAAGCTTTTACCGATATATAAAATAGAAAAGAGTGACTAAATTAAATGTTGGTCCCTTAGAAGATGAAAAGCGGGATTTAATAATGGGAAATGTGGAAATGGCTGAGACCTTAAACAATTGTTTTGCTTCGGTCTTCACAGTGGAAGACACAAAAATCATGCCAAAAATTGCTGGTCACGGGAATGTGGGAAGGGAGGACCTTGAGATAATCACTATCACTAGGGGGGTAGTGCTGGACAGGCTAATGGGACTCAAAGGAGACAAGTCCCCTGGTCCTGATGAAATGCATCCCAGGGTATTAAAAGAGATGGCGGAAGTTATAGCAGATGCATTCGTTATAATCTACCAAAATTCTCTGGACTCTGGGGAGGTACCAGCGGATTGGAAAGCAGCTAATGTAACGCCTCTGTTTAAAAAAGGGGGCAGACAAAAGGCAGGTAACTATAGGCCGGTTAGTTTAACATCTGTAGTGGGGAAAATGCTTGAAGCTATCATTAAGGAAGAAATAGCGGGACATCTAGATAGGAATAGTGTAATCAAGCAGACGCAGCATGGATTCATGAAGAGGAAATCATGTTTAACTAATTTACTGGAATTCTTTGAGGATATAACGAGCATGGTGGATAGAGGTGTACCGATGGATGTGGTGTATTTAGATTTCCAAAAGGCATTCGATAAGGTGCCACACAAAAGGTTACTGCAGAAGATAAAGGTACACGGAGTCAGAGGAAATGTATTAGCATGGATCGAGAATTGGCTGGCTAACAGAAAGCAGAGAGTCGGGATAAATGGGTCCTTTTCGGGTTGGAAATCGGTGGTTAGTGATGTGCCACAGGGATCGGTGCTGGGACCACAACTGTTTACAATATACATAGATGACCTGGAAGAGGGGACAGAGTGTAGTGTAACAAAATTTGCAGATGGCACAAAGATTAGTGGGAAAGCGGGTTGTGTAGAGGACACAGAGAGGCTGCAAAGAGATTTAGATAGGTTAAGTGAATGGACTAAGGTTTGGCAGATGGAATACAATGTCGGAAAGTGTGAGGTCATCCACCTTGGAAAAAAAAACAGTAAAAGGGAATATTATTTGAATGGGGAGAAATTACAACATGCTGTGGTGCAGAGGGACCTGGGGGTCCTTGTGCATGAAACTCTTTTGAGTGAAACTCTTTTGAGTCCTTGTGCATGAATCCCCAAAAGTTAGTTTGCAGGTGCAGCAGGTAATCAGGAAGGTGAATGGAATGTTGGCCTTCATTGCGAGAGGGATGGAGTACAAAAGCAGGGAGGTCCTGCTGCAACTGTACAGGGTATTGGTGAGGCCGCACCTGGAGTACTGCGTGCAGTTTTGGTCACCTTACTTAAGGAAAGATATACCAGCTTTGGAGGGGGTACAGAGACGATTCACTAGGCTGATTCCGGAGATGAGGGGGGTTACCTTATGATGATACATTGAGTAGACCGGGTCTTTACTCGTTGGAGTTCAGAAGGATGAGGGGTGATCTTATAGAAACATTTAAAATAATGAAAGGGATAGACAAGATAGAGGCAGAGAGGTTGTTTCCACTGGTCGGGGAGACTAGAACTAGGGGGCACAGCCTCAAAATACGGGGGAGACAATTTAAAACCGAGTTGAGAAGGAATTTCTTCTCCCAGAGGGTTGTGAATCTGTGGAATTCTCTGCCCAGGGAAGCAGTTGAGGCTAGCTCATTGAATGTATTCAAGTCACAGATAGATAGATTTTTAACCAATAAGGGAATTAAGGGTTACGGGGAGCGGGCGGGTAAGTGGAGCTGAGTCCACGGCCAGATCAGCCACGATCTTGTTGAATGGCGGAGCAGGCTCGAGGGGGCTAGATGGCCTACTCCTGTTCCTAATTCTTATGTTCTTATGTATCGATGCATTTAAGGGGAGGCTACTCAAGCATTGGAGGAGAAGGGAATAGAGGGTTATGCTGATAGATTTAGACAAGGAAAGACGGGAGGAGGCTCGAGTGGAACCGGCATGGACTGGTTGGGCCCAATGGCCTGTTTCTGTGCCGTTATATCCTGTGTAATCCTTTTTGTAATATAGAGACCAGAACCGTGCACAGCGCTCCCACAACATCTCTCCCTATGTGGCTCGGTGTCAAATTTGATCTCATTTACACTGCTGTGGCGTGCCTTGGGGATATTTTTACTGGGTTAACGGGCACTGGATCAGTCTGAGTAATTGTTGATTTTGGCTCCTGGCTTTTGTTCGATAGTCCCGTTCACTGTTGGACTGTGGAAGCTGGACAGAGTGCAGCCAATCAGGTCATGTACAATACCTCGTTAACTTTGAGACGGCCTTATTATCGCTAACTATTAACAACGAATTAATTACATTGGTGATAGCGAGGTTGGATTGAATCGCAGGCAGTGACGAACACAGTAGCCTGTGTAAGAGAATTAAATTCATCTGCTGCTGAAACCCTCATCCATGCCTTTTGTTACCTCTCGACTTGACTAGTCCAACGCACTTCAGGCTGGCTTCTCGGATTCTACCTTACGTAAACTTGAGGTCATCCAAAACTCGGCAGCCCGTGTCTTAACTTGTACCCAGTCCCGCTCACCCATCACCCCCTGTGCTCGCTGCCCCGTGTCCTAGCTCGCACCCAGTCCCGCTCACCCATCACCCCCTGTGCTCACTGCCCCGTGTCCTAACTCGCACCCAGTCCCGCTCACCCATCACCCCCTGTGCTCGCTGCCCCGTGTCCTAACTCGCACCGAGTCCCACTCACCCATCACCCCCTGTGCTCGCTGCCCCCGTGTCCTAACTCGCACCGAGTCCCGCTCACCCATCACCCCCTGTGCTCACTGCCCCGTGTCCTAACTCGCACCCAGTCCCGCTCACCCATCACCCCCTGTGCTCACTGCCCCCGTGTCCTAACTCGCACCCAGTCCCGCTCACCCATCACCCCCTGTGCTCGCTGCCCCGTGTCCTAACTCGCACCAAGTCCCGCTCACCCATCACCCCCTGTGCTCACTGCCCCGTGTCCTAACTCGCACCAAGTCCCGCTCACCCATCACCCCCTGTGCTCACTGCCCCGTGTCCTAACTCGCACCCAGTCCCGCTCACCCATCACCCCCTGTGCTCACTGCCCCCGTGTCCTAACTCGCACCAAGTCCCGCTCACCCATCACCCCCTGTGCTCGCTGCCCCGTGTCCTAACTCGCACCAAGTCCCGCTCACCCATCACCCCCTGTGCTCACTGACCCGTGTCCTAACTCGCACCGAGTCCCGCTCACCCATCACCCCCTGTGCTCGCTGCCCCGTGTCCTAACTCGCACCAAGTCCCGCTCACCCATCACCCCCTGTGCTCGCTGCCCCGTGTCCTAACTCGCACCAAGTCCCGCTCACCCATCACCCCCTGTGCTCACTGCCCCGTGTCCTAACTCGCACCAAGTCCCGCTCACCCATCACCCCCTGTGCTCACTGCCCCGTGTCCTAACTCGCACCAAGTCCCGCTCACCCATCACCCCCTGTGCTCACTCCCCCGTGTCCTAACTCGCACCCAGTCCCGCTCACCCATCATCCCCTGTGCTCACTGCCCCCGTATCCTAACTCGCACCAAGTCCCGCTCACCCATCACCCCCTGTGCTCGCTGCCCCGTGTCCTAACTCGCACCAAGTCCCGCTCACCCATTACCCCCCTGTGCTCACTGCTCCGTGTCCTAACTCGCACCCAGTCCCGCTCACCCATCACCCCCCTGTGCTCACTGCCCCGTGTCCTAACTCACACCAAGTCCCACTCACCCATCACCCTCTGTGCTCGCTGACCCGTGTCCTAACTCGCACCCAGTCCCGCTCACCCATCACCCCCCTGTGCTCACTGCTCCGTGTCCTAACTCGCACCCAGTCCCGCTCACCCATCACCCCCCTGTGCTCACTGCCCCGTGTCCTAACTCACACCGAGTCCCGCTCACCCATCACCCCCTGTGCTCACTGCCCCGTGTCCTAACTCACACCGAGTCCCGCTCACCCATCACCCCCTGTGCTCGCCGACCTACATTGGCTCCTGGTTAAGCAACGCCTCGATTTCAAAATTCTCAACCTTGTTTACAAATCCCTCCATGGCCCTCGCCCCTCCCTATCTCTGTAATCTCCTTCAGCCTCACAACCCCCCCGAGATGTCTGCACTCCTCTAATTCTGCCCTCTTGAACATCCCTGACTATAACTGCTCAATCATTGGTGGCTGTGCCTTCAACTAGCCCCAAGCTCTGGAATTCTCTCCCTAAACCTCTTTGCCTCTCTTTCCTCCTTTAAGACGCTCCTTAAAACCTACCTCTTTGACTATCTGCCCCAATTTCTTCTTCTGTGGCTTGCTGTCAAATGTATTTGTTTTGTCTTATTACACTCCTGTGAAGCGCCTTGGGACATTTTACTACGTTAAAGGCGCTATATAAATACAAGTTGTTGTTGTTGAACTTGAAACAAATGATGTGAGTCCAGTGTTATTGTGTGTGAGTGTGTGTGTGTGTGTGTATGTGTGTGTGTACATGGAGTTGATCTCCAGACTATGCCAAGATGTAAGTAAGCCATTTAGGACCGAGATGAGGAGGAACTTCTCCACTCAGAGAGTTGTTAACCTGTGGAATTCCCTGCCGCAGAGAATTGTTGATGCCAGTTCATTGGATATATTCGAGAGGGAGTTAGATATGGCCCTTACGGCTAAAGGGATCAAGGGGTATGGAGAGAAAGCAGGAAAGGGGTACTGAGGGAATGATCAGCCATGATCTTGTTGAATGGTGGTGCAGGCTCGAAGGCCCGGATGGCCTACTCCTGCACCTATTTTCTATGTTTCTATGTTTCTAAAACAGAAAATGCTGGAAATACTCAGCAGGTGTGAAGGGGGAAACAAACACAATAGCAACAACCCCAAGTCGCTTCACAGGAGTGCTACAGATAAATTTGACCCTGAGCCGCTTAAGTCGAAATTAGCGCAGGTGACCAAAAGCTTGGTCACAGAGGTAGGTTTTAAGGAGCAACTTGAAGGAGGAGAGAGAGGTAGAGAGGCGGAGAGGTTTAGGGAGGGAGTTCCAGAGCTTGGGGCCCAGGCAACAGAAGGCACGGCCACCGATGGTGGAGCGATTATAATCAGGGATGGTCAGTTGTGGGGCTGGAGGAGATTACAGAGATAGGGAGGGGGCAAGGGCCATGGAGGGATTTGTAAACAAGGATGAGAATTTTGAAATCGAGACGTTGCTTAACCGGGAGCCAATGTAGGTCAGCGAGCACAGGGGGTGATGGGTGAGTGGGACTCGGTGCGAGTTAGGACACGGGGCAATGAGCACAGGGGGTGATGGGTGAGCAGGACTTGGTGCGAGTTAGGACACGGGGCAATGAGCACAGGGGGTGATGGGTGAGCGGGACTCGGTGCGAGTTAGGGCAGAGGGGGTGATGGGTGAGCGGGACTTGGTGCGAGTTAGGACACGGGGCAGCGAGCACAGGGGGTGATGGGTGAGCGGGACTTGGTGCGAGTTAGGATACGGGGCAGCGAGCACAGGGGGTGATGGGTGAGCGGGACTCAGTGCGAGTTAGGACACGGGGCAGTGAGCACAGGGGGTGATGGGTGAGTGGGACTCGGTGTGAGTTAGGACACGCGGCAGTGAGCACAGGGGGTGATGGGTGAGCGGGACTCGGTGCGAGTTAGGACACGGGGCAGTGAGCACAGGGGGCGATGGGTGAGCGGGACTCGGTGCGAGTTAGGACACGGAGCAGTGAGCACAGGGGGTGATGGGTGAGCGGGACTCGGTGCGAGTTAGGACACGGAGCAGTGAGCACAGGGGGTGATGGGTGAGCGGGACTTGGTGCGAGTTAGGACACGGGGCAGTGAGCACAGGGGGTGATGGGTGAGCGGGACTCGGTGCGAGTTAGGACACGGGGCAGTGAGCACAGGGGGTGATGGGTGAGCGGGACTCGGTGCGAGTTAGGACACGGAGCAGTGAGCACAGGGGGTGATGGGTGAGCGGGACTTGGTGCGAGTTAGGACACGGGGCAGTGAGCACAGGGGGTGATGGGTGAGCGGGACTCGGTGCGAGTTAGGACACGGGGCAGTGAGCACAGGGGGTGATGGGTGAGCGGGACTCGGTGTGAGTTAGGACACGGGGGCAGCCGAGTTTTGGATCACCTCGAGTTTAAACCGAGTTAACATTTCAGGCTGATGACCCCTTCGTCAGAACTGGAAAAGGATCAGAGATGCAACAGGTTTTAAGCGAGTGTCGGGGCAGGGAAAGCAATGGGATTGGAGGAAAGAACAGAAGGGAAGGTCTGTGATTGGGTGGAAGGGCAGGAGGGATTAAATGACAAAAGGGATGGTGGTGCGATTCAGAAGGAGATGGTCGTGGGACAAGTGAAGAAAGAAAAGATGGGTTTGGAGGAGATGGAAATGGGAATAGCGGAATCATGGGAGCGGTGGTTCTGATCGGAAATTGCCCAGGCAACAGAAGGCTGTAAAGGGCCTAAACGAAAGATGAGCTGCTGTTCCTTGAGCTTGCGTTGAGCTTCGTTGGAACAATGTCGGAGGCCGAGGACGGAGAGGTCAGGGGGTGAGTGGGAGCGGAGAATTAAAGTGACAGGCGACCGGAAGCTCGGGGTCACGTCGACGGAGGTGTTTCTGCAAAGCGGTGGGCCAGCTGAGACTGGACGGAGTGGAGCTGATGAGTTTCGGCTGGTGCAAGAGCATCGGAACCACGCGGAACGAGGGTAAACTGTGACACGGTTGACCACTCTATCCTCCTCCAACACCTCTCCACCATGGTCCAGCTGGGTGGGCCTGCGCTCGCCTGGTTCCATTCTTATCCATCTCATCGTAGCCCGAGAATCTCCTGCAACAGCTTCTCTTCCCGCCCCCACACCGTTACCTCTGGTGTCCCCCCAGGATCTATCCTCGGCCCCCTCCTATCTCCCATCTACATGTTGCCCCTCGGTGACGATAGGGGAAACTAAAACTAGGGGACATAGTCTCAGAATAAGGAGAATCTTCAGTAAGGAGACCAAAAACTGCACACAAAACTCCAGGTGCGGTCTCACCAAGGCCCTGTAAATCTGTATCCTTTTCAGTAAAAGTGGAGGGCAGAGAAACCCAAGGCAAAAATCAAAAGGGGTCACATTGCAGCAAAATTCTAAAAGGGCAAAGTGTGTTAAAAAGACAAGCCTGAAGGCTCTGTGCCTCAATGCGAGGAGTATTCGGAATAAGATGGACGAATTAACTGTGCAGATCGCAGTTAACGGATACGATGTGATTGGCATCACGGAGACATGGCTCCAGGGTGACCAAGGCTGAAAACTCAACATCCAGGGATATTCAACATTCAGGAAGGATAGACAGAAAGGAAAAGGAGGTGGGGTGGCGTTGCTGGTTAAAGAGGAAATTAATGCAATAGTCAGGAAGGACATTAGCTTGGATGATGTGGAATCGGTATGGGTGGAGCTACGGAATAACAAAGGGCAGAAAACGCTGGTGGGAGTTGTGTACAGACCACCAAACAGTAGAAGTGAGGTTGGGGACACATCAAACAAGAAATAAGGGATGCATGCAATAAAGGTACAGCAATTATCATGGGCGACTTTAATCTACATTTTGATTGGGCGAACCAAACTGGCAGCAATACGGTGGAGGAGAATTTCCTGGAGCGTATTAGGGATGGTTTTCTAGACCAATATGTCGAGGAACCAACTAGAGGGCTGGCAATCCGAGACTGGGTGATGTGTAATGAGAAGGGACTAATTAGCAATCTTGTTGTGCGAGGCCCATTGGGGAAGAGTGATCATAATATGGTAAAATTCTTTATTAAGATGGAGAGTGACACAGTTAATTCAGAGACTAGGGTCCTGAACTTAAGGAAAGGTAACTTCGATGGTATGAGTCGTGAATTGGCTAGAATAGACTGGCGAATGATACTTAAAGGGTTGACGGTGGATAGGCAATGGCAAACATTTAAAGATCACATGGATGAACTTCAAGAATTGTACATCCCTGTCTGGAGTAAAAATAAAACGGGGAAGGTGGCTCAACCGTGGCTAACAAGGGAAATTAAGGATAGTGTTAAATCCAAGGAAGGGGCATATAAATTGGCCAGAAAAAGCAACAAACCTGAGGACTGGGAGAAATTTAGAATTCAGCAGAGGAGGACAAAGGGTTTAATTAGGAAGGGGAAAATAGAGTATGAAATGGAGCTTGCTGGGAACATAAAAACTGACTGCAAAAGCTTCTATAGATATGTGAAGAGAAAAAGATTAGTGAAGACAAACGTAGGTCCCTTGCAGTCAAAATCAGGTGAATCAATAATGGGGAACAAAGAAATGGCAGACCAATTGAACAAATACTTTGGTTCTGTCTTCACGAAGAAAGACACAAATAACCTTCCGGAAATACTAGGGGAGGGAGGGTCTGAAGGAACTGAATGAAATCTTTATTAGGCGGGAAATTGTGTTTGGGAAATTGATGGGTTTGAAGGCCGATAAATCACCGGGGCCTGATAGTCTGCATCCCAGAGTACTTAAGAAAGTGGCCCTAGAAATAATGGATGTATTGGTGATCATTTTCCAACAGTCAATCAACTCTAGATCAGTTCCTATGGACTGGAGGGTAGCTAATGTAACACAACTTGTAAAAAAATGAGGGAGAGAGAAAACGGGTAATTATAGACCGGTTAGCCTGACATCAGTAGTGGGGAAAATGTTGGAATCAATTATTAAAGATGAAATAGCAGCGCATTTGGAAAGCAGTGACAGGATCGGTCCAAGTCAACATGGATTTATGAAAGGGAAATCATGCTTGACAAATCTTCTGGAATTTTTTGAGGATGTAACTGGTAGAGTGGACAAGGGAGAACCAGTGGATGTGGTGTATTTGGACTTTCAAAAGGCTTTTGACAAGGTCCCACACAAGAGATTGGTGTGCAAAGTTAAAGCACATGGTATTGGGGGTAATGTACTGACGTAGATAGAGAACTGGTTGGCAGACAGGAAACAGAGAGTCGAGATTAACGGGTCATTTTCAGAATGGCAGGCAGTGACTAGTGGGGTGCCGCAGGGTTCAGTGCTGGGACCCCAGCTATTTACAATATACATCAATGATTTAGATGAAGGAATTGAGTGTAATATCTCCAAGTTTGCAGGTGACACTAAACTGGGTGGCGGTGTGAGCTGTGAGGAGGATGCTAAGAGGCTGCAGGGTGACTTGGACAGGTTAGGTGAGTGGGCAAATGCATGGCAGATGCCGTATAATGTGGATAAATGTGAGGTTATCCACTTTGGTGGCAAAAACACGAAGGCAGAATATTATCTGAATGGCGGCAGGTTTGGAAAAGGGGAGGTGCAACGAGACCTGGGTGTCATGGGACATCAGTCATTGAAAGTTGGCATGCAGGTACAGCAGGCGGTGAAGAGGGCAAATAAAATGTTGGCCTTCATAGCTAAGGGATTTGAGTATAGGAGCAGGGAGGTCTTACTGCAGTTGTACAGGGCCTTGGTGAGGCCTCACCTGGAATATTGTGTTCAGTTTTGGTCTCCTAATCTGAGGAAGGACGTTCTTGCTATTGAGGGAGTGCAGCGAAGGTTCACCAGACTGATTCCCGGGATGGCTGGACTGACACATGAGGAGAGACTGGATCAACTGGGCCTGTATTCACTGGAGTTTAGAAGGATGAGAGGGGATCTCTTAGAAACATATAAAATTCTGACGGGACTGGACAGGTTAGGTGCGGGAAGAATGTTCCCGATGTTGGGGAAGTCCAGAACCAGGGGACATCGTCTAAGGTTAAGGGGTAAACCATTTAGGACTGAAGAGGAGAAACTTCTTCACTCAGAGAGTTGTTAACCTGTGGAATTCCCTACCGCAGAGAGTTGTTGAGGCCAGTTCATTGGATATATTCAAGAGGGAGTTAGATATGGCCCTTGTAGCTAAACGGGTCAAGGGGTATGGAGAGAAAGCAGGAAAGGGGTACTGAGGTGAATGATCAGCCATGATCTTATTGAATGGTGGTGCAGGCTCGAAGGGCCGAATGGCCTACTCCTGCACCTATTTTCTAAGTTTCTATGTTTCTGGTGACCATCGGTGTATCTGTCTCCCACTTTAGTGACCACATTTTATCCCCTCACACTCCCCCCTTCCCGCCCCGGACAGGGACCTGAAGCTGGAGAACCTCCTGCTGGACAGCAACGACAACATAAAGATCTCGGACTTTGGCTTCTGCAAGGTGGGCGTCACAGACGTCATGGACGTGAAGCAGGTGCAGCTGAGCGAGACGTACTGCGGGAGTTACGCCTATGTGCCGCCCGAGGTCCTCCAGGGCATCCCCTACAACCCTTTCCTGTCCGACGTCTGGAGCATGGGCGTTATCCTGTACACCATGACCGCCGGCAAGCTGCCCTTCGATGACTCCAACCTCCGCCGCCTCCTCAAACAGATGATCAAAGGCCCCATCTTCACCAGCCGACACAAGTCCATCTCCGACGAATGTAAGGTAAAGGAACGCTATGCCGACCTCCTGTCTTTCCCTAGCTTAGACACAGAGTAACGTTCCCTCTACACTGTCCCATCACACACTCCCAGGGCAGGTACAGCACGGGGTTAGATACAGAGTAAAGCTCCCTCTACACTGTCCCATCAAACACTCCCAGGGCAGGTGCAGCACGGGGTTAGATACAGAGTAAAGCTCCCTCTACACTGTCCCATCAAACACCCCCAGGGCAGGTACAGGGGGTTGGATACAGAGTAAAGCTCCCTCTACACTGTCACATCAAACACTCCCAGAGCAGGTACAGGGGGTTAGACACAGAGTAACGCTCCCTCTACACTGTCCCATCACACACTCCCAGAGCAGGTACAGCACGGGGTTAGACACAGAGTAACGTTCCCTCTACACTGTCCCATCACACACTCCCAGGGCAGGTACAGGGGGTTAGATACAGAGTAAAGCTCCCTCTACACTGTCACATCAAACACCCCCAGGGCAGGTACAGGGGGTTAGACACAGAGTAACGCTCCCTCTACACTGTCCCATCACACACTCCCAGAGCAGGTACAGCACGGGGTTAGATACAGAGTAAAGCTCCCTCTACACTGTCCCATCAAACACCCCCAGGGCAGGTACAGGGGGTTAGATACAGAGTAAAGCTCCCTCTACACTGTCCTATCACACACTCCCAGGGCAGGTACAGGGGGTTAGACACAGAGTAACGCTCCCTCTACACTGTCCCATCACACACTCCCAGAGCAGGTACAGCACGGGGTTAGATATAGAGTAAAGCTCCCTCTACACTGTCCCATCAAACACTCCCAGGGCAGGTACACGGGGTTAGATACAGAGGAAAGCACCCTCCACACTGTCCCATCAAACACTCCCAGGGCAGGTACAGCAAGGGTTAGATGCAGAGTAAAGCTCCCTCTACACTGTCCCATCAAACACTCCCAGGGCAGGTACAGCACGGGTTAGATGCAGAGGAAAGCTCCCTCTACACTGTCCCATCACACACTCCCAGGGCAGGTACAGCACGGGGTTAGATACAGAGTAAAGCTCCCTCTACACTGTCCCATCAAACACTCCTAGGGCAGGTACAGCACGGGCTAGATACAGAGTAAAGCTCCCTCTACACTGTCCCATCAAACACTCCCAGGGCAGGTACATGGGGTTAGATACAGAGTAAAGCTCCCTCGACACTGTCCCATCAAACACTCCCAGGGCAGGTAAACGGGGTTAGACACAGAGTAACGCTCCCTCTACACTGTCCCATCACACACTCCCAGGGCAGGTACAGGGGGTTAGATACAGAGTAAAGCTCCCTCTACACTGTCCCATCAAACACTCCCAGGGCAGGTACACGGGGTTAGATACAGAGTAAAGCTCCCTCGACACTGTCCTATCACACACTCCCAGGGCAGATACAGGGGGTTAGACACAGAGTAACGCTCCCTCTACACTGTCCCATCACACACTCCCAGGGCAGGTACAGGGGGTTAGATACAGAGTAAAGCTCCCTCTACATTGTCCCATCAAACACTCCCAGGGCAGGTACAGTGCCGGTTAGACACAGAGTAAAGCTCCCTCTACATTGTCCCATCAAACACTCCCAGGGCAGGTACAGTGCAGGTTAGACACAGAGTAAAGCTAACTCGACGTATCGCATCAAATACTCCCAGGGCAGATAGAGCACGGGGTTAGATACAAAGTAAAGCTCCCTCTGCACTGTCTAATCAAACACTCCCAGGGCAGGTACAGCACAGGTTAGAAACACAGTAAAGCTCCCTCAACACTGTCCTATCAAACACTCCCAGGGCAGGTACAGCACGGGTTAGAAACACAGTAAAGCTCCCTCTACACTGTCCTATCAAACACTTCCAGGGCAGGTACAGCACGGGTTAGATACAGAGTAAAGCTCCCTCTACACTGTCCCATCACACACTTGCAGGGCAGGTACAGCACGGGTTAGATACAGAGTAAAGCTCCCTCTACACTGTCCCATCACACACTTGCAGGGCAGGTACAGGGGGTTAGATACAGAGTAAAGCTCCCTCTACACTGTCCCATCACACACTTGCAGGGCAGGTACAGGGGGTTAGATACAGAGTAAAGCTCCCTCTACACTGTCCCATCACACACTCCCAGGGCAGATACAGGGGGTTAGACACAGAGTAACGCTCCCTCTACACTGTCCCATCACACACTCCCAGGGCAGGTACAGGGGGTTAGATACAGAGTAAAGCTCCCTCTACATTGTCCCATCAAACACTCCCAGGGCAGGTACAGTGCCGGTTAGACACAGAGTAAAGCTCCCTCTACATTGTCCCATCAAACACTCCCAGGGCAGGTACAGTGCAGGTTAGACACAGAGTAAAGCTAACTCGACGTATCGCATCAAATACTCCCAGGGCAGGTACAGCACGGGTTAGATACAGAGTAAAACTCCCTCTACACTGTCCCATCAAACACTCCCAGGGCAGGTAGAGCACGGGGTTAGATACAAAGTAAAGCTCCCTCTGCACTGTCCCATCAAACACTCCCAGGGCAGGTACAGCACAGGTTAGAAACACAGTAAAGCTCCCTCAACACTGTCCCATCAAACACTCCCAGGGCAGGTACAGCACGGGTTAGAAACACAGTAAAGCTCCCTCTACACTGTCCTATCAAACACTTCCAGGGCAGGTACAGCACGGGTTAGATACAGAGTAAAGCTCCCTCTACACTGTCCCATCACACACTTGCAGGGCAGGTACAGGGGGTTAGATACAGAGTAAAGCTCCCTCTACACTGTCCTATCACACACTTCCAGGGCAGGTACAGCACTGGGTTAGACACAGAGTAACGCTCCCTCTACACTGTCCCATCACACACTCCCAGGGCAGGTACAGGGGGTTAGATACAGAGTAAAGCTCCCTCTACATTGTCCCATCAAACACTCCCAGGGCAGGTACAGTGCAGGTTAGACACAGAGTAACGCTCCCTCCACACTGTCCCATCACACACTCCCAGGGCAGGTACAGTGCAGGTTAGACACAGAGTAAAGCTAACTCTACGTATCGCATCAAATACTCCCAGGGCAGGTACAGCACGGGTTAGATACAGAGTAAAACTCCCTCGACACTGTCCCATCAAACACTCCCAGGGCAGGTAGAGCACGGGGTTAGATACAGAGTAAAGCTCCCTCTACACTGTCCATCAAACACTCCCAGGGCAGGTACAGCACGGGTTAGAAACACAGTAAAGCTCCCTCAACACTGTCCCATCAAACACTCCCAGGGCAGGTACAGCACAGGTTAGAAACACAGTAAAGCTCCCTCTACACTGTCCCATCAAACACTTCCAGGACAGGTACAGCACTGGGTTAGATACAGAGTAAAGCTCTCTCTACACTGTCCCATCAAACACTCCCAGGGCAGGTACAGCATGGGTTAGATACAGAGTAAAGCTCCCTCTACACTGTCCATCAAACATTCACAGGGCAGGGACAGCAAGGTGTTAGATACAGAGTAAAGCTCCCTCTGCACTTCCCATCAAACACTCCCAGGGCAGGTACTGTGCAGTTTAGATACAGAGTAAAGCTCCCTCTACACTGTCCCATCAAACACTCCCTGGGCAGGTACAGCACGGGTTAGATACAGAGTAAAGCTCCCTCTACACTGTCCCATCAAACACTCCCAGGGCAGGTACAGCACGGGTTAGATACAGAGTAAAGCTCCCCCTACACTGTTCCATCAAACACTCCCAGGGTTGGTACAGGAAGAGTCGGATACAGAGTAAAGCTCCCTCTACAGAGTCCATTAAATACAACCAGGGCAGGTAGAGCACAGGTTTAGATACAAAGTAAAGCTCCCTCTACACTGTCCCATCAAACATTCCCAGGGCAGGTACAGCACGGGGTTAGATACAGAGTAAAGCTCCCTCTGCACTGTCCCATCACACATTCCCAGAGCAGGTATAGCACGGGTGAGATATAGAGTAAAGCTCCCTCTACACTGCCCCATCAAACACTCCCACGGCAGGTAAGCACGGGATTAGATACAGAGTAAAGCTCCCTCTATACTGTCCCATCAAACACTCCCAGGGCAGGTACAGCACGGGATTAGATACAGAGTAAAGCTCCCTCTACACTGTCCCATCAAACACTCCCAGGACAGGTACAGCACGGGTTAGATACTGAGTAAAGCTCCCTCTACACTGTTCCATCACACACTCCCAGGGCAGGTACAGGGGGTTAGATACAGAGTAAAGCTTCCTCTACACAGTCCCATCAAACACTCCCAGGGCAGGTACAGGGGGTTAGATACAGAGTAAAGCTCCCTCTACACTGTCCCATCAAACACTCCCAGGGCAGGTACAGGGGGTTAGATACAGAGTAAAGCTCCCTCTTCACTGTCCCATCAAACACTCCCAGGGCAGGTACAGTGCAGGTTAGACACAGAGTAACGCTCCCTCCACACTGTCCCATCACACACTCCCAGGGCAGGTACAGTGCAGGTTAGACACAGAGTAAAGCTAACTCTACGTATAGCATCAAATACTCCCAGGGCAGGTACAGCACGGGTTAGATACAGAGTAAAACTCCCTCTACACTGTCCCATCAAACACTCCCAGGGCAGGTAGAGCACGGGGTTAGATACAAAGTAAAGCTCCCTCTGCACTGTCCCATCAAACATTCCCAGGGCAGGTACTGTGCAGGTTAGACACAGAGTAAAGCTAACTCTACGTATAGCATCAAATACTCCCAGGGCAGGTACAGCACGGGTTAGATACAGAGTAAAACTCCCTCTACACTGTCCCATCAAACACTCCCAGGGCAGGTAGAGCACGGGGTTAGATACAAAGTAAAGCTCCCTCTGCACTGTCCCATCAAACATTCCCAGGGCAGGTACAGCACGGGTTAGAAACACAGTAAAGCTCCCTCTACACTGTCTAATCAAACACTCCCAGGGCAGGTACAGCACGGGTTAGAAACACAGTAAAGCTCCCTCAACACTGTGCCATCAAACACTCCCAGGGCAGGTACAGCACGGGTTAGAAACACAGTAAAGCTCCCTCTACACTGTCCCATCAAACACTTCCAGGACAGGTACAGCACTGGGTTAGATACAGAGTAAAGCTCTCTCTACACTGTCCCATCAAACACTCCCAGGGCAGGTACAGCACGGGTTAGATACAGAGTAAAGCTCCCTCAACATTGTCCCATCAAACACTCTCAGGGCAGGTACAGCACGGGTTAGAAACACAGTAAAGCTCCCTCAACACTGTCCCATCAAACACTCCCAGGGCAGGTACAGCACGGGTTAGATACAGAGTAAAGCTCCCTCAACATTGTCCCATCAAACACTCTCAGGGCAGGTACAGCACGGGTTAGAAACACAGTAAAGCTCCCTCTACACTGTTCCATCAAACACTTCCAGGGCAGGTACAGCACTGGGTTAGATACAGAGTAAAGCTCTCTCTACACTGTCCCATCAAACACTCCCAGGGCAGGTACAGCACGGTGTTAGATACAGAGTAAAGCTCCCTTTACATTGCCCCATTAAACAACGCCTGGGGAGGTACTGTGCAGTTTAGATACAGAGTAAAGCTCCCTCTACACTGTCCCATCAAACACTCCCTGGGCAGGTACAGCACGGGTTAGATACAGAGTAAAGCTCCCTCTACACTGTCCCATCAAACACTCCCAGGGCAGGTAAGCACGGGATTAGATACAGAGTAAAGCTCCCTCTACACTGTCCCATCAAACACTCCCAGGGCAGGTACAGCACGGGTTAGATACAGAGTAAAGCTCCCTCTACACTGTCCCATCAAACACTCCCGGGGGCAGGTACAGCACGGAGTTAGATACAGAGTAAAGGTCCCTCTACACTGTCCCATCAAACACTCCCAGGGCAGGTACAGCACGGGTTAGATACAGAGTAAAGCTCCCTCTACACTGTCCCATCAAACACTCCCAGGGCAGGTACAGCACGGGTTAGATACAGAGTAAAGCTCCCTCTACACTGTCCCATCAAACACTCCCAGGGCAGGTACAGCACGGAGTTAGATACAGAGTAAAGGTCCCTCTGCACTGTCCCATCAAACACTCCCAGGGCAGGTACAGCACGGGTTAGTTACAGAGTAAAGCTCCCTCTACACTGTCCCATCAAACACTCCCAGGGCAGGTACAGGGGGTTAGATACAGAGTAAAGCTCCCTCTACACTGTCCCATCAAACACTCCCAGGGCAGGTACAGCACGGGGTTAGATACAGAGTAAAGCTCCCTCTACACCGTCCCATCACACACTCCCAGGGCAGGTACAGAGGGTTAGATACAGAGTAAAGCTCCTTCGACACTGTCCCATCACACACTCCCAGGGCAGGTACAGCACGGGATTAGATACAGAGTAAAGCTCCCTCTACACTGTCCCATCAAACACTCCCAGGGCAGGTACAGGGGGTTAGATACAGAGTAAAGCTCCCTCTACACTGTCCCATCACACACTCCCAGGGCAGGTACAGCACGGGTTAGATACAGAGTAAAGGTCCCTCTGCACTGTCCCATCAAACACTCCCAGGGCAGGTACAGGGGGTTAGATACAGAGTAAAGCTCCCTCTACACTGTCCCATCAAACCTGTACTTTATGAATTGTGTATGCCGTCAAATATGCAGCAAAGTGAGTTTGTTGTGAATTTCAACCACTTACATGGTGTGTCCTCGCTTGCCATTAGAACTTCTAAATCCCAAATGGAAGTCCATCAGAGCCGCAGAGACATCAAAACCCTACTTCAAATAAACACACTGACCCCAGATCGTGGTGGGTGAAAGGTCAGAGTCTGACCTCACTGCCCTCCCCCACTCAGTTCCTCCATCAGGGAGCACGGACTGTCACCCCACCTCTGTCTGTGGCTAGATTTGACCCCAGGTCCTCGAGGGTGAAAGGTCAGTGTCTGACCCCAATGCCCCCCCCCACCCCCCCAACCTCTCTCTCTCTCTGATACGTCTTAGAATGGCAGGTCCCTCCATTTGCCCCAACCAAGGCTCCCTCGAACAGGTAAGGAAATGGGTGAAGTGTTGTAACTTATACCGGGAGAGCAGAGTAATTGCCATCCTGGGGTGTCCTGGGGCCGACATTTCCCTCCTCCCCGTCAGACCAACGCAGCCACCTGACGGATCGACATAAAGTTAATCACGTTGCCTTTTTTTTAATGGTGGGATCTTGCTGTGCGCAGTAGTCTCCGCGAGCGTTTGCCCGCGCAACGCGCTGAAAGGTGTCCAATGGCTGTGAAGTGCATTGTTCCCCCCCCTCCCTCTCGCTCCCTTTCTCTCTCTCCTGTTCTCTCTCCCTCCCCTCCCACTCTCACTTTCTCTCTCTCCCTGCCCTCCCTCTCGCTCCCTTTATCTCTCTCTCGTTCTCTCTCCCTCCCCTCCCTCTCTCCCTGCCCTCCCTCTCAACTCCCTTTCTCTCCCTCCTGTTCTCTCTTTCTCCCCTCCCACTCTCACTTTCTCTCTCTCCCTGCCCTCCCTCTCGCTCCCTTCATCTCTCTCTCGTTCTCTCTCCCTCCCCTCCCTCTCTCCCTGCCCTCCCTCTCGCTCCCTTCATCTCTCTCTCGTTCTCTCTCCCTCCCCTCCCTCTCTCCCTGCCCTCCCTCTCAACTCCCTTTCTCTCCCTCCTGTTCTCTCTTTCTCCCCTCCCACTCTCACTTTCTCTCTCCCTCCCCCTCCCTTTCTCTCTCTCCTGTTCTATCTTCCTCCCCTCCCTCTCTCCCTTTCTCTCTCTCTCCCTCCCCTCCCTTTCTCTCTCTCCTGTTCTCTCTCCCTCCCCTCCTGTTATGTATTTAACCCCTTTTAACCTGCCTCACACCTGACCACCACCAGAGGGCCCACCTGTTGGAGTGCCAAGGGATCCCAGCATCCCTTGGGAGCACAGTATATAAGCAGGCCACCCACGAGGTACCTGCACTCTGGAGTCTTAATAAAGGAGCTAAGGTCACACTTGCTCATTACACATAGTACTCAGTCTGACCATTTATTATGAGTGTAACAATTGGCGACGAGGTAACGAACAACGCGTGAAAATGCAAAGAACAGTCGGCATCCTGGAGAAGTTCTCAGAAGGGGACGATTGGGAGGCCTTCGTGGAGAGACTCGACCAATACTTCGTGGCCAACGAGCTGGAAGGGGACGAGAACGCTGCCAAACGAAGGGCGATCCTCCTCACTGTCTGTGGGGCAACAACCTATGGCCTCATGAAGAATCTCCTGGCCCCGGCAAAACCAACAGAGAAATCCTACGAAGAATTGTGTACGCTGGTCCGGGAGCACCTAAAGCCTAAGGAAAGCGTTTTGATGGCGAGGTATCGGTTCTACATGTGTCAACGGTCGGAGGGCCAGGAAGTGGCGAGCTACGTCGCCGAACTAAGGCGCCTCGCAGGACATTGTGAGTTTGAGGGATTCCTCGAACAAATGCTCAGAGACTGTTTTGCACTGGGCATCGGACATGAGACAATCCTTCGCAAACTGTTGACTGTTGAAACTCCGAATCTGAGTAAACCCATAGCGATAGCCCAGGCATTTATGTCCACCAGCAACAACACCAAGCAGATTTCACAGAGTAAAGTTCGCCCAGTACTGTGCACAAAGTAACGTCGGTTTCGAGCTGGAATGTACAGGGCAGGACGTACACACCGGCTGCTGTGGTCCAACCTCAGATGACCCAGAGTCCGCCATCATCTGTTAATGCGAGGCAGTTAACACCCTGTTGGCGCTGTGGAGGTGATCATCGGCCCCATCAATGCCGCTTTAAGCACTATGTGTGCAATGGTTGCAGAGCAATGGGACACCTTCAGCGTATGTGCAGGCGAGCTGCAAACCCTTCAAACCACCACGTCGCAGAGGAAGATCGATCCACTGTGGATCAGGCTGAATTGGAGACTCGTACGGAGGAGGCAGAGGTGTACGGGGTACACACCTTCACCACGAAATGCCCACCAGTAATGTTGAAAGTTGAACGGTATTCCAGTATCGATGGAGCTGGACACGGGGGCAAGTCAGTCCATAATGAGTAAAACGGCCTTCGACAGGCTGTGGGGCAACAAGGCACACAGGCCCAAGCTCAGCCCCATTAACACCAAACTAAGGACTTACACCAAGGAACTAATCCCTGTAATTGACAGTGCTGAAGTCAAAGTCTCCTATGACGGAGCAGTACACGAACTCCCGCTGTGGATTGTGCCAGGAGATGGCCCCACATTGTCTGGCAGAAGCTGGCTGGGGAAAATCCGCTGGAACTGGGACGACATCCGAGCGCTCTCGTCCGTCGACGACACCTCATGTGCCCAGGTTCTAAGCAAGTTCCCTTCATTATTCGAGCCAGAAGCTTCTTGGGGGCGAAAGTGCAGATCCATTTGGTTCCCGGTACGTGTCCCATCCACCACAAGGCTCGGGCGGTACCGTACATGATGCGTGAAAAAGTGGAAATTGAGCTGGACAGGCTGCAACGTGAAGGTATCACCGCACCGGTAGAATTCAATGACTGGGCCAGTCCGATTGTTCCGGTACTCAAGGAGGACGGTACTGTTAGAATTTGTGGGGACTATAAAGTAACGATTAACCGTTTCTCGCTGCAGGACCAGTACCCACTACCCAAGGCAGACGACCTATTTGCGACCCTGGCTGGAGGTAAGACATTTACCAAGCTGGACCTGACCTCGGCTTACATGACGCAGGAGCTGGAGGAGTCTTCGAAAAGCCTCACCTGCATCAACACGCACAAAGGTCTGTTTATCTACAACTGGTGCCCGTTCGGGATTCGGTCGTCCGCAGTGATCTTCCAGCAGAACATGGAGAGCCTGCTAAAGTCGGTTCCTTGCACCGTGGTCTTCCAGGATGACATAGTGGTTACAGGTCAGGACACCATGGAGCACTTAAAGAATCTGGAGGAGGTTCTTAGTCGGTTGGATCACGTGGGGCTCAGGTTGAAACGCTCGAAGTATGTTTTCCTGGCACAGGATGTCGCATTCTTAGGAAGGAGAATCATGGCAGACGGTATCAGACCCACCGATGCCAAGCCAGAGGCCATCAGGAACGCGCCGCGACCACGGAACGTGAGGGAGTTGCGGTCATTCCTGGGACTCCTTAACTATTTGGGTAATTTCCCACCTGGGTTAAGCACCCTGCTAGAACCCCGACATGTGCTACTGTGCAAGGGAGACGACTGGGTGTGGGGGAATTCACAAGGGGCTGCCTTTAAGAAAGCCAGAAGTTTATTGTGTTCTAACAAACTGCTTGTCCTGTATAACCCTTGTAAACGATTAGTGCTAGCTTGCGATGCGTCGTCATACGTGGTCGGGTGTGTGTTACAACAGGCTGATGAATCGGGGATTTTGCAACCAGTTGCGTATGCGTCCAGGAGTTTGTCCAAGGCCGAAAGGGCCTACAGCATGATTGAAAAAGAGGCTCTGGCGTGTGTTTACGGGGTAAAAAAAATGCACCTGTACTTGTTTGGCCTCAAGTTCGAGCTTGAAACTGACCACAAGCCGCTCATATCGCTGTTCTCTGAGAGCAAAGGGATTAATACCAATGCCTCTGCCCGCATCTAAAGATGGACGCTCACACTGTCGGCATACAACTCTGTAATCCGCCACAGACCGGGCACAGAGAACTGTGCAGATGATCTGAGTCGGCTGCCATTGCCCGGGATGGAAATGGCACAGCCTGCGGATTTGCTCATGGTCATGGAGGCATTTGAGAACAAGAATTCCCCCGTTATGGCCCACCAGATCAGGACCTGGACCAGCCAGGATCCTTTACTGTCCTTGGTAAAAAACTGTGTCCTCCATGGGAGCTGGTCCAGTGTCCCAGCGGAGATGCAGGAAGCGATTAAGCCGTTCCACAGACGCAAAGACGAGTTGTCCCTCCAGACGGACTGTCTTTTGTGGGGCAATCGCGTGGTCTTGACCAAGAAAGGCAAAGACACATTGATTTGCGAACTGCACAACACCCAACCAGGCATTGTAATGATGAAAGCCACAGCCAGATCCCTCGTGTGGTGGCCTGGCATCGACTCAGATCTAGAGTCATGCGCGCGCCAGTGCAACACTTGCTCTCAGCTGAGCAATGCACCCAGAGAGGCACCGCTAAGTTTGTGGTCCTGGCCCTCCAAACCGTGGTCGAGGATCTATGTAGACTATGCGGGGCCCATTCCTAGGCAAAATGTTCTTGGTTGTCGTGGACACTTACTCAAAGTGGATTGAATGTGCAATAATGTCTGTAAGCACATCCACGGCCATCATTGAAAGCCTAAGAGCCATGTTTGCCACGCACGGCCTGCCTGATGTCCTAGTCAGCGACAATGGGCCGTGTTTCACCAGCGCTGAATTCAAGGAATTCAGGACCCGCAACGGGATCAAGCACGTCACATCTGCCCCGTTCAAGCCCGCATCCAACGGCCAGACAGAACGGGCAGTTCAGACCATCAAGCAAAGCTTGAAAACGTGTGTCGGAAGGCTCCCTGCAGACCTGGTTGTCCCGAGTGCTGCTCAGCTACTGCACCAGACCCCACTCACTCACCGGGGTTCCCCCAACCGAGCTGTTCATGAAAAGTGCGCTCAAAACAAGGCTCTCTCTGGTCCACCCTGATCGCCACGATCACGTGGAGGACAAGCGGCATAAACAAAGTGTGTACCATGACCGCGCAAATTTGTCATGCGATATTGAGATCAATGATCCTGTGTTTGTGCTCAATTATGGACATGGTGTCAAATGGCTCGCTGGCACGGTCATAACCAAAGAGGGGAGTTGGCTATTTCATGTCAAACTGAGCAATGGACAAACGCACAGAAAACACTTGGACCAAATCAAATTGCGGTTCACCAACAGCTACGAACAACCCGAAGAGGACACCATGAACTTTGACTCTCCAACACACACACACACAAGTGGCAACTGACATCACAGTTGACCACGAAACTGAACTCATCGACCCCAGCAGCCTGACAAGGCCGGCTACCCAACAGCCCAGTGAAGAATTGACCAACCCACCCACACCAGCATTTGTACCGAGACGATCGACAAGGGAGCGCAAAGCCCCAGATCGCCTCGCCCTGTAAATAAGTGTACTGTTGACTTCACGGGGGAGTGATGTTACGTATTTAACCCTTTGTAACCTGTATCACACCACCACCAGAGGGCCTACCTGTTGGGAGTCCCAAGGGATCCCAATATCCCTTGGGAGCACGGTATATAAGCAGGCCACCCACGAGGTACCTGCACGCTGGAGTGGCATTAAAGGAACTAAGATCACACTTGCTCATTACACACAGTACTCAGTCTCACCATGTATTATGAGCGTAACACCTCCCACCCTACTTTCTCTCTCCCTCCCCCTCCCTTTCTCTCTCTCCTGTTCTATCTTCCTCTTCTCCCTTTCTCTCTCTCTCTCTCCTCCCTCCCTTGCTCTCCTATTCTCTCCCTCTAACTCTCTTCCTTTCTCTCTCTCTCCTGTTCTATCTTCCTCCCCACCCTCTCTCCCTTTCTCTCTCTCCCTCTAACTCTCTCCCTTTCACTCTCTCCTGTTCTATCTTCCTCCCCACCCTCTCTCCCTTTCTCTCTCTCCCTCTAACTCTCTCCCTTTCTCTCTCCTGTTCTATTTTCCTCCCCACCCTCTCTCCCTTTCTCTCTCACTCTCTCCTCCCTCCCTCTCCTATTCTCTCCATCTAATTCTCTCCCTTTCTCTATCTCCCCTCTAACTCTCTCCCTTTCTTTCTCTCCCCTCTCTCTCTCTCTCCTTTTCTCTCTCTCTCTCCTCCCTCCCTTTCTCTCCTATTCTCTCCGTCTAACTCTCTCCCTTTCTCTCTCTTCCCTCTCTCTCTCTCTCTCCTTTACTCTCTCTGTCTTCTCCCTCCCTTTCTCTCCTATTCTCTCCCTCTAACTCTCTCCCTTTCTCTCTCCTGTTCTATCTTCCTCCCCACCCTCTCTCCCTTTCTCTCTCTCTCTCTCCTCCCTCCCTCTCTTATTCTCTCCATCTAACTCTCTCCCTTTCTCTATCTCCCCTCTAACTCTTTCCCTTTCTCTCTCTCCCCCCTCTCTCTCTCTCCTTTTCTCTCTCTCTCTCCTCCCTCCCTTTCTCTCCTATTCTCTCCGTCTAACTCTCTCCCTTTCTCTCTCTTCCCTCTCTCTCTCTCTCTCCTTTACTCTCTCTGTCTTCTCCCTCCCTTTCTCTCCTATTCTCTCCCTCTAACCCTCTCCCTTCCTCTCTCTCTCTCCCCTCTCTCTCTCTCTCCTGTTCTCTCTCCCTCCCCTCCCTCCCTCTCTCTATCTCCTCTCTCGCCTCACCGGGAGCCGCAGAATATCTCTCCGGACGAAATTCGCTGTGCGGTAGGACAGCGGTAATATCCCTGGACCAGTAATCCAGAGGCCTGGACCAAAGATCGGGAGGCAGAAGTTCAAATCCCACCACGGCAGCTGGAGAATTTAAATTTAAAATTAAATAAATGAATCTGGAATCTAGAATAAAGAGCCAGCACTCACGTCCTTTGGGGAAGCAAGTCTCGTCCTCACCAGGTCTGGGCCCGTATGTGACTCCAGACCCACACAGCAATGTCATCATCGGCAGCCCCTCGGAATCGAGGAAGACTTGCTCCCACTCTAACAGTGAGTTCTCGGGTGACTGAACAGTCCAATACAGGAACCACAGTCCCTGTCACAGGTGGGACAGACAGTGGTTGAGGGAAGGGGAGGGTGGGACTGGTTTGCCGCACGCTCCTTCCGCTGCCTGCGCTTGCTTTCTGCGCGCTCTCGGCGACGAGACTCGAGGTGCTCAGCGCCCCTCCCGGATGCGCTTCCTCCACTGAGGGGCGGGACTGGTCTTTGGGCCCAGGGACTCCCAGGTGTCGGTGGGGGATGTTGCACTTTATCAGGGGAGGGCTTTGAGGGTGGTCCCTTGTAACGTTTCCTCTGCCCACCTGGGGCTCGCTTGCCGTGTGGGAGTTCCGAGTAGAGCTCTCGCTTTGGGGAGTCTCGTGTCGGGGGCCATGCGGACAATGTGGCCCTGCCCAGCGGAGCTGGTCGAGTGTGTGTGGTCAAGTGCTTCGATGCTGGGGATGTTGGGCCTGGTCGAGGACGCTAACGTTGGTGCGTCTGTCCTCCCGGGGGGATTTGCAGGATCTTGCGGAGACAGCGTTGGTGGTATTTCTCCAGCGACTTGAGGTGTCTGCTGTACATGGTCCACGTCTCTGAGCCATACAGGGGGGGGCAATGTGCCTGACTCTTAACTGCCCCTCTGAAATGGCCCAGCGAGCACCTCGGTCGTTCCAAAAACAAAGAAGATGGACTGCAGCGGTTCAAGAAGGCGGCTCACCTCCACCTTCTCCAGGGCAATTAGGGATGGGCAATAAATGCCGACCTGGCTCACATTGCGTGAATGAATAAAATGAACAAACAGACCCCCCCCCCTCCCGCCCTCCCGGGATGTGAAGTGGGGGCGAGAGGTCCGGAATTTCTGCCAGAGTCGGAATATTTGATGAAGCGTACGGATGGCTTTAGGGGCTGCGGAGGGCGGGGATGGGGGGGGGGGGGGCGGAACAGATTGTGTGAGGTAAGGTGCGGGCCTGGGCTGAGGAAGTGGGAGCGGTGGGCACGGCAACGGAAGCAGGTTGTAGCAGGCCGAGCTTGGGTGCGCACCATCTTGCCGTCCGGAGGGGGGGGGTTCCCCAGTGGAGGGCTCCCTACGCGGGAGTCCTCCCCTTATTTATCGGGGACTTGGCCTGGAGGGTGTTGCACGGGGTGGGGAGGGGGGCCAATGGGTTTTTAAGTCGGTTCACGGGCTCCCGGGCCGCCTGCAATTTCTGCGGTCTGTCGAGTGTGAGAGGTTGCAGCCCCCTCTGAAGGGGGTGCTCCTCAAATTCTGGTTTGCACTTCAGCCCCACGCTCCGGACCTTTGGGCACCCTGTGCGGAGGGGAGCGGGCAGGTCCGAGGGCCTCCTCGTGGGGCCTTCTCGGCCCGGCCAAGGGGGCCATCAGCCGGTCCAGGCAGCGGGCGGTCGAGGGGGTCGTTCAGCCCCGACCGCCTGCCTCTCTTCCGCGCGTACATCCGGGCCGGGGTGTCCCTGGAGCTGGAGCACGCGGTGTCCACCAGTACGCTCGCGGCCTTCCGCCAGAGGTGGGCGCCGGAGGGACTGGAGTGCATCATCTCCCCCGGCAACCAAACTCTAATTTTGATCTCAGTCTACGGTCAAAAGTTCATTTGTTTATTTGTCTGTTTTGGTGCCCCCCTTTAATAAAGGGGGGCATTTGATTTACGGATCAAATAGTTGTGGCAGGCCGAGAAAGCCCCGTGTTACTCTTCTGTCGCTCGGCTTCATCCCGTCCGCGATGCCCGACATTCCCTCCTCCCTCCTCACCCGTCCCTCGGACCAGTCCGCACCCTGACTGGGCCCGACACGACCTTTAACCCTCAACGCCCCCTCCCCTCCCGCCCCCCCAACCCGTGAGTGCCAACCGGCTATTCCCGGAATCCCGCCCGGCGTCTTTGTCGTTCCGGGATTTAACCCGGACAGTCCAGACTGCCCACCACCCGTTCTCCTCGGGGAGTTGGGTGGGGGTCGGAGTGCAGGGGGTCGGAGTGCGGGGGTCGGATGAGGCACAAAGGAACCAGGTTCCACCCCGGCCTTCTGGCCGCGCACCGATGTGGGACAGTGCGAGACAATGGCCTACCTTGTGGGCCATTCCCCCCCCCGTATCCACGGCAACACTCAGCGGGGCACGCTCATCCCCTTCTCTCGCTCCCCGCCTCCATCCTCCCTCGCTCCCCTTTCTGTCCCTCTCTATTCACTCGCCCTCTCCCTCTCTTTCCCTCATTTCCCACCCCTCTCTCTCTCCTCTTCCTTTCTCCTTTTCTCGTTCCCTCCCCTCCCTCCCCTCTCTCTCTCCTTTCACGTTCTCTCTCTCCTGTTCTCTCCCCTCCCCTCCCTCTCCTCTTCCTCTCTCCTGCTCACTCTCTCTCTCCCTCTCCTCTTCCTCTCTCCTGCTCACTCTCTCTCTCCCCTGTCTCTCTCTCCCTTTCTCTCCACCTCCCCTCCCTCACTCGCTCTCTTTCTCTCTCTCCTGTTCCCATTCCTTCTCTCCCTTTCACTCTCCTGTTCTCTCTCCCCCTCTCCCTCTCTCTCCTATTCTCCCTGCCTTTCTCTCTCTCCAATTCAGTCTCCCTCCACCCTCCCTCTCTCCCTTTATCTCTCTCCTGTTCTCTCTCCCTCTCCTCCCTCTGTCTCCTGTTCTCTCTCCCTCTCTTCCTCTCTCTCCCTCCCCTCCCACTCTCACGTTCTCTCTCTCTCCCTCTCCTCCCTCTGTCTCCTGTTCTCTCTCCCTCTCTCCCTCTCTCTCCCTCTCTCCCTCTCTCCCTCTCTCTCCCTCTCTCCCTCTCCCCTCCCACTCTCACTTTCTCGCTCTCTCCCTCTCCTCCCTCTATTCATTTCTCTCTTATTCTCCCTCTCTCTCCTCTCCCTCTCTCCCATTCACTCTCCCTCCACCCTCTCTCTCTCTCCTGTTCTCTCTCCCTCTTCTCCCTCTGTCTCCTGATCTCTCTCCCTCTCTCCCTCCCCTCCCACTCTCACTTTCTCTCTCCCTCTCCTCCCTCTATTCATTTCTCTCTTATTCTCCCTCTCTCTCCTCTCCCTCTCTCCCATTCACTCTCCCTCCACCCTCTCTCTCTCTCTCCTGTTCTCTTTCCCTCTTCTCCCTCTGTCTCCTGATCTCTCTCCCTCTCTCCCTCTCTCTCCCTCTCTCCCTCCCCTCCCACTCTCACTTTCTCTCTCTCCCTCTCCTCCCTCTATCTATTTCTCTCCTATTCTCCCTCTCTCTCCTCTCCCCCATTCACTCTCCCTCCACCCTCACTCTCTCTCTCTCTCCAGTTCTTGCTCCCTCCCCTCTCTCTCTCCCTTACTCTCTCTTTCCTCCCTCTCCCTCTCCTCCCTCTCCCCCTTTCTCTTTCTCCTGTTCTCTCTCCCTCCCCTCGCTCTCTCGCAGTTCGAGAACGGAGTTGGATGGACCGTATCCGATATTGATCCGTGTCATTTTCAAAGTGATGCTTTAAAAAAAAAACAGATACCTTTGTGTAAATAGGAGCGCTGCACTGTCGGAGGTCTGCCTTTCGGGTGAGACGTTAAACCGAGGCCCCGTCTGCTCTCTCAGGTGGACGTAACACTATTGCGAAGAATGTGTCCTTGTCAATATTGATCCCTCGACCAACATCTAAAACAGATTACCTGGGTCATTATCACATTGCTGTGTGTGGGAGCTTGCTGTGCGCAAATTGGTGTTTCCCACATTACAACAGTGACTACACTTCAAAAAATAATACTTCATTGGCTGTAAAGCACTTTGCGACGTCCAGTGCTTATGAAAGGCGCTATATAAATTCTTTCTTTCTCTGATGAGGATGGAGTTACCTAAACAGGTTCGGGGCTTATCTCCGAATGACGATCCTGTACTTCTGTGGCGTATGCAATAACTCAATAAGCTTAGTACCGTGAACTCAATCTGACTCTACTTTATTCGCTCTCAAAGTGAGGATTAAATATGGAGGCTTTCTTTATATACAAGGGCTGCACGTGTGTGTCTGTGGCCCAATGACCTCCAACAGTTGCTCCCCCTGGTGGCAGGCAAACCCAGGCATACATACATTACATCATTCCCCCCCCCCCCAAGATCTTGGTATCAGTCCTATTTACAAATTGAGACGGTCCGGGACTTTCTGCTCCCTAGTTGATCGTCTCAGTTCAATTCCAGATCTGGGTGTGCTCTCCGAGCCATTCATGACTTGAGGCTGGGTAACCGATCTAATGGGAGTGGCAGCGTCCATAGAAAAACATAGAAAATAGGTGCAGGAGTAGGCCATTCGGCCCTTCGAGCCTGCACCGCTCTCAATGGTGGCTGTGGATGTGCTGGATGACATGATTAGCCATTCTATCCATTTGGAATACGCATCCACCACCACCAAAAACATTTTGCCCAGGAAAGGACCCACAGACTTAGCGGAGATTCCCGTGGTGCATTGCTTAACTGCATGCAAGTGTTGCACTGATGCACACACGACTCCAGATCAGAGTCGATGCCAGGCCAGCAAACGTGAGACCTGGCAATGGCCTTCATCATGTCGGGGATTGAAGGTCCAGATTCATTGACAACAGCAGGGTCTTCTGATGGCGGAATATGAATCGGTTGGTCATTGTTGGTGTCTTCTTCAAACTGCTCTGGGTTGTCTTGTGTGCCGCAATTTCGTGTGATCAGTGTGCCTCCTGCACGTTTGCCCATTTGTGGGCCTGACAATAAGCACCCTGGTACCCTCCTTGGCCGTAACAGTGCCAGTGACCCACCTGGGGCCGTGACCATAATTTAGCTCATACACAGGATCATTAAACAGAGATGTCGCGTGACGCGGCAGAGCGATCATGATGTCTGTTTTCGCCGAGATCATTAAGATCAGGGTGGACAAGGGAGAGCCTGGTCTTGAGGCCTCTCTCCATCAACAGTTCAGCGGGGGAGACCCCGGTAAGCGGGTGGGGTCTTGTCCTGCAACTAAGCAGTATGCGTAACAAGCGAGTCTGCAAAGAACCATGAGTTAAGCGTTTCAGGCTCTGCTTGATGGTTTGGACGGCCCGCTCCGCTTGACCGTTGGACGCGGGTTTGAGTGGTGCTGACCTTACGTGCTTGATACCATTGGGTCTCATAAACTCTTGAAACTCCAAACTCGTGAAGCACGGTCCGTTGTCGCTCACAACAATGCCGGGCAGACCATGAGTGGCGAACATGGCACAAAGGCTCTCAATGGTGGCTGTGGATGTGCTGGATGACATGATTAGCCATTCTATCCATTTGGAATACGCATCCACCACCACCAAAGACATTTTGCCCAGGAAAGGACCCACAGAGTCCATGTGGATCCTCGACCAAGGTTTGGATGGCCACGACCACAGACTCAGCGGAGATTCCACTGGTGCATTGCTGAACTGCATGCAAGGGTTGCACTCGTGCACACACGACTCCAGATCAGAGTCAATGCCAGGCCGCCAAACGTGAGACCTGGCAATGGCTTTCATCATCACAATACCGGGATGGGTACTGTGTAAATCCCGTACAAATCTCTCCCTGCCTTTCTTGGGCATAACAACACGATTACCCCGTAGCAAACAATCAGATTGAATGGATAGTTCGTCTTTGCGACGGTTGTAAGGTTTGGTTTCATCACACACTTCCCTGGGAATGGCCGACCAATCACCACTAAGGACACAAGCGATAAGATCGGATCCTGGCTGGCCCAGGTCCTAATTTGTTGAGCAGTGACAGATGACCCTTCACTCTCAAAGGTATCCATGGCCAACAGTAGGTCTGTGGGCTCTGGCGTTTCCACCTCCGGCGTGGGCAATGGCAAACGGCTCAGTGCATCGTCACAGTTCTCGGTGCCAGGCCTATGGCGAATGACATAATCATAGGCAGATAATGTCAGCGCCCACCTCTGGAAACAAAGATATGAGCGGCTTGTGATCAGTCTCAAGCTCGAAACGAAGCCCAAACAGAAACTGGTGCGTTTTCTTAACCCCATATACGCAGACTAAAGCTTCTTTCACTACCATGCCGTAAGCTCTTTCTGTTTTAGGCATGCTTCTCGACGCGTACGCAACGGGTTGCAGTTTGCCCGACTCACTGGATTGTTGGAGCACGCAACCAACCCCATATGACCAAGCGTCACAGGCCAATCCTAAACGCTTGCACGGGTCATAATGTACCAGCAGCTTGTTGGAACAAAGCAGATTTCTAGCCTTCTCGAAGGCCCTGTCTTGAGATACACCCCAAAACCCAGTTGCTGCCTTTTCTGAGCAGCATGTGCAGTGGCTCTAATAATGTGCTCAATTTAGGTAAGAAGTTACCGAAGTAGTTGAGAAGACCAAGGGAGCGAACGCAGCTCCGTCACATTCTGGGGTCTGGGTGCATATTTGATGGCCTCTGTTTTTGAGTCCATAGGCCTGATACCATCAGCAGCAATCTTCCTTCCCAGGAATTCGACTTCCGGTGCGTTTCAGCCTGAGTCCCACTTTGTCCAGACGATGTAGAACCTCTTCCAGGTTGTGCAGATGTTCGGCGGTGTCACGACCTGTGACCAGAATGTCGTCTTGGAACACGACGGTTCTGGGGACGGACTTCAGTAAACTCTCCATGTTCCTCTGAAATATGGCTGCAGCCGAGCGATTTCCGAAAGGACACCTGTTGTAAATGAACACCCCTTTATGCGTATTGATGCACGCAAGTTTCTTCGACGATTCGACAAGCTCCTGTGTCATATAGGCCGACGTCAGACCCAATTTGGTGAACGACTTCCCCCCCGGCTAGCGTTGCAAACAGGTCATCAGCCTTTGGTAACGGGTACTGATCCTGTTTCAAAACTCGGTTGATCGTAACCTTGTAGTCTCCACAAATCCTGACAGTGCCATCACTCTTCAGCACAGGAACAATGGGACTAGCCAATTCGTTAAATTTGACCGGTGATACGATCCCTTCACGCTGGAGTCTGTCCAGTTCGATTTCGACCTTCTCCCTCATCATGTACGGAACTGCCCGAGCTTTGTGATGGACGGGTCTTGCATCCGTGTCCAGATGGATCTGCACCTTGGCTCCCGTGAAGTTACCGATGCCCGGTTCAAGCAGCGAGGGGAATTTGCCCAGCACTTGAGCACACAAAGCATCATCCACCGATGACAAAACTTTAATATCGTTCCAGTTCCACTTTATTTTTTCGAGCCAACTCCTGCCGAACAGCGTTAGACCATTGCCTGGAATGATCCACAGCGATAGATCATGAACCGCCCCATCGTACGACACCTTGACTGCTGCACTGCCAATCACTGGTATGAGCTCTCTGGTGGAGGTGTGCAATTTTGCATTTACTGGACTCAGCTTGGGCTTCACGACCTTGGTGTCCCACAGCTTTTCGAAAGTCCTCTGGCTCATAATTGACTGACTCGTACCCGTGACTAATTCCATAGATACCGGCACGCCGTTCAACTTTACTTAAATCATTATCGGTTGGCTCTTTGTCAGGAACGAATGTACACTATACACTTCCTCCTGGGGTATCATTGCCGGGTCCGCTCTGGATCGGTCATCATCATCCACGTGGTGTGTCGCAGCACGCTTGCTCAGCTGCGGACACATCAACTGAAGGTGCCCTATTTTCGCACGGCCTCTACAAACATACTGCCTGAAACGGCACTGATGAGGGCCGATGATTGCCCCCACACAACGCCAACAGGGCGAAATCGGATTCGTGCCCAATGGCGGACTTCGAGCAGCTACAGGTTTCGCACACACAGTCGGGTAGGCCCTGCCAACCGACGACACAATCTGGTGCACAGTTCTTGCCGTGGAGTTCCGACTGGTTCTGTCGACCGTGGTCAGGCAAGCCTGGGGCGATGGTGGTGGCCCTGCTCAGACCCGCAGGATCACCTCGTGGTTTATGCCTGTTACAAAGGCATCGCGCAGCATGTCTTCCAACGCGCTTCCAGACTTACACGGCCCAGCGAGACGTCTCAGGTCGGCAACAAATCCCGCTGCCTCCTGGCCCTCAGAACGAACACGCTTCTAACAATGCTTCTATCTCGAGATACTGAGGCCTTTGAGATGGTCCCGAATCAGAGCAGACAATTCCTCATAGGTCTTTTCCGTTGGGCGGGCAGGTGAGAGCAGATTCTTTATGAGGCCATAGATTTTTGGACCACAATCCGTCAGGAAAACCGCCCTGCGTCTAACTGCGTCGGCGTCTTCATCCATCTTGTTGGCCACGACGTACTGGTCGAGGTGATCTGTAAAATCCTCCCACAGTCACCTCCCTCCACAAATCGCTCCAGGATTCCAACGGTGCTCATTATTTTTTTTTGTGGGTGTGTGAAAATTCGTGTTGTGCCTTGTCGCCAATTGTTGCGCGTGCCATACCTCAAGCGGCTTAGTACCGTGACGTCAATCGGGTGTGACCTGACTCTACTTTATTAGCTCGCAAAGTGAGGATTAAAGGTGGAGGCGTTCTTGATGTACAAGGGCTGCACGTGTGTGTCTGTGGCCCAGTGACCTCCGACGGACGCTCCCCCTGGTGGCAGGCAAACCCAGGCGTACATACATGACAATTTTCTCTCCCGCGCCCCAATTCTCTCTCTTCCCCTCCTCCTTCCCCCGAAGACATTGCTTCTTTGCTGGGATATGCTTCCCAAAATGTAAGGGGTGTCGCGGTTGTGTGGGGGCAGAGCGGTCGGGCTGGGTGCTCTTTACCTGTCCGTCATTGTTCATTGTTCACGGGTTTATATGTAACCGTCAGGGCTGCTGACTGACGGCCGTGCGGCTCCTTGTCGACCGGCGTGGACACGATGGGCCAAATATGGCCTCCTTCCGCGCTGTAAATTTCTGTGTTTCTTTCTATGTTTCTAAAGCCGCCATCCACATGCATCGGCTGAGTGGGATATTGGGATATTGTACAGTGGGGGAGCATCACAGAGTGGGTCATCTCTATTCTAACCTACAAGGTTTTGACACACAGCCCTCCATTTTCCACCTACCCTACCTCAGGGATTAGGAAGCCTTGGGTTTTCTCCTTAGCCCATCCTCTCTCGCCCCCCCCCCCCACACCCCTCCGAACACCTACGGTAACCAGCCCTGGTTTGCCGAGGCCAATTATACAGGGTTTTGGTGAGGCCACACCTGGAGTACTGCGTGCAGTTTTGGTTTCCATATTTGCGAAAGGACGTACTTGCTTTGGAGGCAGTGCAGAGAAGTTTGATTCTGCACTTTGGCAGAACAAAAGCAAAGAGCAAGTTATTATTTAAATGGAGAAAGATTGCAAAGTGCCGCAGTACAGCGGGACCTGGGGGTACTTGTGCATGAAACACAAAAGGATGGTATGCAGGTACAGCAAGTGATCAGGAAGGCCAATGGTATCTCGGCCTTTATTGCAAAGGGGATGGAGTATAAAAGCAGGGAAGTCTTGCTGCAGTTATACAGGGTATTGGTGAGGCCACACCTGGAGTACTGCGTGCAGTTTTGGTTTCCATATTTGCGAAAGGATATACTTGCTTTGGAGGCAGTTCAGAGAAGGTTCACTCGGTTGATTCCGGGGATGAGGGGGTTTGACTTATGAGGAAAGGTTGAGGAGGTTGGGCCTCTACTCATTGGAATTCAGAAGAATGAGAGGTGATCTTATCGAAATGTATAAGATTATGAGGGGTGCTTGACAAGGTGGATGCAGAGAGGATGTTTCCACTGATGGGGGAGATTAGAACTAGGGGACATGGTCTTAGAATAAGGGGCCGCCCATTTAAAACTGAGATGAGGAGAAATTTCTTCTCTCAGAGGGTTGTAAATCTGTGGAATTCTCTGCCCCAGAGAGCTGTGGAGGCTGGGACATTGAATATATTTAAGACAGAGATAGACAGTTTCTTAACCGATAAGGGAATAAGGGGTTATGGGGAGCGGGCAGGGAAGTGGACCCGAGTCCATGATCGGATCAGACATGATCGTATTAAATGGCGGAGCAGGCTCGAGGGGCCGAATGACCTACTCCTGCTCCTATTATGTTCTTATGTAATTCCCGACTGAGATGGCACAGGCCAGCGGTGGGGGGATGGGAGATTTGGGTAGGATGATGCGCGCGACAACCAGGTGTAATATATTTGCTTTGTGGGTTCTTTGCTTAAGAATTCATCGCAACGCGTTGCTATCAAGAACGAGTGAGTTTATTAGCAAAAGGTTTAACGATCACACGAACACATTACCAGTTCATCCATCGGGCTCACAACCACCTGCCCCGTCGTGGATCCCCCGAACCCAACTGGCTGGGGTTTTATTGAGTCTTGCGGACATCACGTGACTGGGTAAGCCCCTCCCGCCTCAACAGCTCTACAAACCTGTGAGCAAACTCACACGGGTGCAGACTTTACACCAGGGAAGAGCTGTGGGAAAGGATCGATCTCCCGGCAATCTGGAGTTGTTGAGGGTGACGGCAAGGTGTTGCCCGAATGTCATCGTGCAAAGCTGAGTCAGCGCAACTCCTCAATGAGAAAGAAAGAGAGGAACTGGTTAGACATCTAGTCAGGAATGGCGATTGTAGGTGTAATGTATTTGCTTCCTGGCTTGCCGCCTGAGGAAGAGAGTGTTTGAAGACCAGGCCCTCAAATCTGCCACCAAGCTCATGGTCTACAGGGCTGTAGTGATACCCGCCCTCCTGTATGGCTCAGAGACATGGACCGTGTACAGTGGACACCTCAAGTCGCTGGAGAAATACCACCAACGATGCCACCGCAAGATCCTGCAAATCCCCCGGGAGGACAGACGCACCAACATCAGCGTCCTCATTCAGGCCAACATCCCCAGCATCGAAGCACTGACCACACTCGACCAGCTCCGCTGGGCAGGGCCACACTGTCCGCATGTTAGACACGAGACTCCCAAAGCGAGCGCTCTACTCGGAACTCCTTCACGTCAAACGAGCCAAAGGTGGGCAGAGGAAACGTTAGAAGGGACCACCCTCAAAGCCCTCCCTGATAAAGTGCAACATCCCCACCGACACCTGGGAGTCCCTGGCCAAAGACCAGTCCGCCCTAAGTGGAGGAAGTGCATCCGGGAGGGCGCTGAGCACCTCGAGTCTCGTCGCCAAGAGCGTGCAGAAAGCAAGCGCAGGCAGCGGAAGGAGCGTGCGGCAAACCGGTCCCACCCTCCCCTTCCCTCAACCACTGTCTGTCCCACCTGTGACAGAGTCTGTGGCTCTCGTATTGGACTGTTCAGCCACCAAAGAACTCACTTCAGGAGTGGAAGCAAGTCTTCCTCGATTCCGAGGGACTGCCTATGATAATTCTTTGCTTAAGAATTCGTAGCAACACATTGCTATTAAGAACTAGTTGGTTTATTAACAAAGGTTTAACGATCACACGACACATTACCGGTTCATCCACCGGGCTCACAGCCACCTGCCCCATCGTGGATCCCCCGAACCCAACTAGCTGGGGTTTTATTGAGTCTTGTGAACATCACGTGACTGGCTAAGCCCCTCCCAACTCAACAGCTCCCCAACTATTTTAAAACATAACTGTAAATCAAGTACCCCCTTTTGTAAAGGCTACTGGAACCCACAAATTTAGAAATTAACTGGGAGCTTTGCCAATCAAATTCAAATTCTGTTCCGGGGCGGGGGGGTGGGGGGTTACGATGCACTCCAGTCCCTCCGGCGCCCACCTCTCGCGGAAGGCCGCGAGCGTACCGGTGGACGCCGCATGCTCCATCTCCAGGGACACCCTGGCTCGGATGTAACCGCGGGAGAGAGGCAGGCAGTCGGGGCTGAACGACCCCCTCGACCGCCCGCTGCCTGGACTGGCTGATGGCCCCCTTGGCCAGGCCCAGGAGCAGTCCTACGATGAGGCCCTCGGACCTACCCGCTCCCCTCCGCACAGGGTGCCCGAAGATCAGGAGCGTGGGACTGAAGTGCGAACCAGAATTTGAGGAGCAGCCCCTTCAAATAAAGGAAGGGTGGGCTGCAACCTCGCACACTGAACATAAACGTGGAACACGGACTCCTCCAGACCGCAGAGATTGCAGGCGGCCTGGGAGTCCATGAACTGACTTAAAAACTTATTGCACGGGACTGCTCCGTGCACCACCCTCCAGGCCAAGTCCCCAATAAATAGAGGGAGGGACTCCTGCGTAGAGTGCCCTCCATCGGGGACCCCCGCCTCCTCCGGACGGCAAGATGGTACGCCATGGCGTGTCTGGACGGCAGGCGAGGATGGCAAGGTGGAGAGTGTGCAGGAGCAGCCCGTACAGGAAAACCCGTCCCTCCGCCCGGGACTGAAAGGCACGGAGGGGATTTCCCCGAGGCGGCTCAAGTTGTGAGGCGCCGGCTCCCGAGGGAGGTTCCGGGGGCTTGGCGCCGATGAGGAATTCCGTCCGGACGGGGGTCAGTTCGGACGGGATCTCCCCCCACGTGCTCGGGCCTCCTCGACGCACCTAACGGAGTCGGGGCCCAGCGCTGCTTTTAGCGACTCGATGGCATCCAGCGTGTCTGGCGCCATCCTACAGCTCTCCAAACCCTGTGCGCGTCCTCACAGGTACGTACATTACAATAGGGATGGGGAGAGCCTGGTCCAGTGCTCAATGGGGGCCGTGACGATTCTCAGTCGTGCAACTGGCTCCATCGCCCCTGTGCTTGCTGATCGACAGGGTCTCGCAGTCCGTCTCATCCTTGTGTTCGAATCCCTCCACGGCCTCGCCAAACCCTCCACCTCCCTATCTCTGTCATCTCCTCCAACCCTCCGAGATCTCTGCGCTCCTCCAATTCTGGCCCCTTGGGCATCCCCGATTCTAATGGCTCCACCATCGGTGGCCGTGCCTTCAGCTGCCGAGGCCCCAGGCTCGGGAACACCCTCGCTAAACCGCCTCGCGTCGCTCCCGCTCTCTCAGCTCCTTCAAAACCTGCCTCTTCGCCCAAGCTTGCGGCCGCCTGTCCTACGATCGCCTTACGTGGCACGGTTTGAGCCACGTAATCCCTCGGGGGTTGCGGATGACTTGCTTCCACTCGAACAATGACTGATGAGCTCATTTTAAACAGTGGAAGACGCCTGTGCGTGAATTCTTCCAACGCTGGGGTGGGGGGGAGGCCTGTTGCACACCAGCCACCACACGGGCTTGACGGAGCGAAGTCTTGGTCCAGTGGCATAGGGGGGGGGATCCAAGATGACTGGAGGCCAGGCTCAGCCGCACGTGCCAATACACACACACACACACACACACGCAAACTCAAACACACTCCCACTGTGCTCCTTCCCGCCTCCTTCCCACAGGACCTCGCTCCAGCGTGGAGTCCGCAACGTGAGCCTCCCGGCCTCACAGCCTGGCTACTGGCCCTCCCTTGGTCCTGTCCGCGCTGCTCCGACCTCCGACCTCCGACCTCTCCGCTAACGCCCCCCCTGCGGGAGTTGGCGTATTTCGGAAGGGCGGCTCAAAGTCTCTCTCGGGTCGCCGACGGGGACACCCGCTGGGGAGGAAGCCGGTTCTCCTCGCCTCGCTCGCCAGCACGTGATACCCCCCCCCCGCGCAGTCCCCAGCACGTGATACCCCCCCCCGCGCAGTCCCCAGCACGTGATACCCCCCCGCGCAGTCCCCAGCACGTGATACCCCCCCGCGCAGTCCCCAGCACGTGATACCCCCCCCCGCGCAGTCCCCAGCACGTGATACCCCCCCCCGCGCAGTCCCCAGCACGTGATACCCCCCCCGCGCAGTCCCCAGCACGTGATACCCCCCCCCGCGCAGTCCCCAGCACGTGATACCCCCCCCGCGCAGTCCCCAGCACGTGATACCCCCCCCGCGCAGTCCCCAGCACGTGATACCCCCCCCCGCGCAGTCCCCAGCACGTGATACCCCCCCCCGCGCAGTCCCCAGCACGTGATACCCCCCCCCGCGCAGTCCCCAGCACGTGCACACCGACCGGCACAAGGTGGCTGGGTCACGGCGACTGTCATCGCGCGACCTTGCCGCACCGGGGGGGGGGGCATTTCTTATCGACACATCGGCAGCTGCAGTGCATCGGCAGTCCACTAGGGGCAGCACACAACAGGGCGGGGGGGGGGGGGGTGGTGGGGGGCAAAATTTACCCCCCCCCCCCGTGCCCGAAACAGGTCGCACCTTCCGCTCTTGAAGTGTTTCTTTCCTATGGGTCGGGCGAGGCCCCCTTTTTGGGTCTGAAGCGGACCCCCGGAAGTCAGTCACAAGTGGGGGTACACTGGAGGGGCAGAAGTGGGGGGGCTCCGCAGCCGCCAGTCAGCAGCCGAGCGCAGATGACGTCACCACCCGCCTTGTGTGTGTGTCACCCCCCCACCCCTCCGGTCTCTCCCCGCCGCTTAACGGGGAGAGCCTGCGCCATTGTTAAAGTTCGGTCCACCGGGGAGGGGTTCGGGGTTCGGCTGGGCCAGCCCCTGGCACCCAAGAGAGGGGGTGGGCGGGGGGGGGTGGGGGGGGGGGGTTGCCAGGCTGTCTGTTGGCAGCCCGGCCGAACCCCGGGAGGCGGCGTGGGGGGGGGGGGGGAGGGAGGGGGGGGTGGTTGGGGGGTTGCATAACCGTTGGGCCCGACCTGGCAGTCGGCCGACAAAAAGAAAAATATGGCGACCGCAGGCAGTGACTAGTGGGGTACCGCAAGGTTCTGTGCTGGGGCCCCAGCTGTTTACACTGTACATTAATGATTTAGACGAGGGATTAAATGTAGTATCTCCAAATTTGCGGATGACACTAAGTTGGGTGGCAGTGTGAGCTGCGAGGAGGATGCTGTGAGGCTGCAGAGCGACTTGGATAGGTTAGGTGAGTGGGCAAATGCGTGGCAGATGAAGTATAATGTGGATAAATGTGAGGTTATCCACTTTGGTGGTAAAAACAGAGAGACAGACTATTATCTGAATGGTGACAGATTAGGAAAAGGGGAGGTGCAAAGAGACCTGGGTGTCGTGGTACATCAGTCATTGAAGGTTGGCATGCAGGTACAGCAGGCGGTTAAGAAAGCAAATGGCATGTTGGCCTTCATAGCGAGGGGATTTGAGTACAGGGGCAGGGAGGTGTTGCTACAGTTGTACAGGGCCTTGGTGAGGCCACACCTGGAGTATTGTGTACAGTTTTGGTCTCTAACCTGAGGAAGGACATTCTTGCTATTGAGGGAGTGCAGCGAAGGTTCACCAGACTGATTCCCGGGATGGCGGGACTGACCTATCAAGAAAGACTGGATCAACTGGGCTTGTATTCACTGGAGTTCAGAAGAATGAGAGGGGACCTCATAGAACGTATAAAATTCTGACGGGTTTAGACAGGTTAGATGCAGGAAGAATGTTCCCAATGTTGGGGAAGTCCAGAACCAGGGGTCACAGTCTAAGGATAAGGGGTAAGCCATTTAGGACCGAGATGCGGAGGAACTTCTTCACCCAGAGAGTGGTGAACCTGTGGAATTCTCTACCACAGAAAGTAGTTGAGGCCAATTCACTAAATATATTCAAAAAGGAGTTAGATGTAGTCCTTACTACTAGGGGGATCAAGGGGTATGGTGAGAAAGCAGGAAAGGGGTACTGAAGTTGAATGTTCAGCCATGAACTCATTGAATGGTGGTGCAGGCTCGAAGGCCGAATGGCCTACTCCTGCACCTATTTTCTATGTTTCTATGTTTCTATGTTACACGCCCTGAACTCGAAGGGGCCAGCGAGCTGCCGCCGCTCACAGCCCGACAGAGAAAGCTCGGCAGACGTGGGGACCCGCGCGGAATTTCGCCCTGCCACACCGCTTTCCGGCGCTAAGCGGCCGTTTTGGGGAGCTGAATTTCAGCCCCGCAAGGCGGGCGATTTGTTCGTTCTCTTGACGTGCTTTTCAGCGACTGAGGAGCGGGGGCGGGGGGGGGGGGGCTTATCCGGAGGCGAGATGACCCCCTCCGGATCGGGCTGCCTGACTCCTCCTCCATCCCTCCTCCTCCTCCTCCTCACTCTGGTGTTCGAGACTCGTCCCTCTGCTCCTGCTCCCCCTCCCCACTCCGCCCCCCCCCTCCGTTCTCCCCTGTCAAGCCGAGATACTCACCGGAGCTTCCGCCGTTTGTCGTTCCAGGACCTGATCCGGAGGATCCTCAGCCTGCGCCCTTCCGCTACTCGCTGCCGTCCGTCCTCGTGCACCCCTGGATGGCTCCCTGGACCACCCAGAGGTTGAACCTTGACCTCCAGGAGATGGGACGCCCTCTACCAGTTCCAAGGGGGCCTGCTCATGAACAGCGCGCGCGCGTGAGCGGCGGGAGACACAGCCAGACACGCGACCTGCGCGCGATGTGTGGACCAAATGTAGCGCGCGCAGGTGGGGCGCAGTTCCCTTCCCGTTGGCGACAGGAGCATGGCGGGGGGGGGGGGGTTGGGTGAGGGGTAGATGTGTGCAGGTGGTGGTGAGCAATGGAGGGAGACAGGGAACGAGGAGGACCAGGGAGATAATGGGGGGGGGGGGGTTGGACAAAGGGGCGGCGATTAAATCGACCCTAACCCCCCCCCCTCCCCCCATCCCGTGCGCGGGGCCAAAAAGGCGGACAGGTGCCCCTCCCCCGCTGGCTGCTAGGGCCGTCTGCCGCTCCATGCGGATTAACGGAAGAGGGTTCTGCTCACCCCCAGGCCCTGCCCCGGCAACGCGCCACTCCCCCTTACACTCCTCCCCTCGGTCCTGCCCCGCCAACGCGCCACTCCCCCTTACACTCCCCCCCTTGGCCCTGCCCCGCCAACGCGCCACTCCCCCTTACACTCCCCCCCTCGGTCCTGCCCCGCCAACGCGCCACTCCCCCTTACACTCCCCCCTCGGCCCTGCCCCGGCAATGAGCCACTCCCCCTTACACTCCCCCCCTCGGCCCTGCCCCGCCAACGCGCCACTTCCCCTTACACTCCCCCCCTCGGCCCTGCCCCACCAACGCGCCACTCCCCCTTACACTCCCCCTTACACTCCCCCCCTCGGCCCTGCCCCGGCAATGAGCCACTCTCCCTTACACTCCCCTCCTCGGCCCTGCCCCGCCAACGCGTCACTTCCCCTTACACTCCCCCCCCTCGGCCCTGCCCCGCCAACGCGCCACTTCCCCTTACACTCCCCCCCCTCGGCCCTGCCCCGCCAACGCGCCACTCCCCCTTACACTCCCCCCCTCGGCCCTGCCCCGCCAACGCGTCACTTCCCCTTACACTCCCCCCCTCGGCCCTGCCCCGCCAACGCGCCACTCCCCCTTACACTCCCCCCCTCGACCCTGCCCCGCCAACGCGCCACTCCCCCTTACACTCCCCTCCTCGGCCCTGCCCCGCCAACGCGCCACTCCCCCTTACACTCCCCCCCTCGACCCTGCCCCGCCAACGCGCCACTCCCCCTTACACTCCCCCCCTCGGCCCTGCCCCGCCAACGCATCACTTCCCCTTACACTCCCCCCCTCGGCCCTGCCCCGGCAATGAGCCACTCTCCCTTGCACTCCCCTCCTCGGCCCTGCCCCGCCAACGCGCCACTCCCCCTTACACTCCCCCTTACACTCCCCCCCTCGGCCCTGCCCCGCCAACGCGCCACTCCCGCTCACCCCACCCCCCCCAGCCCTGCCCCGCCAACGCGCCACTCCCTCTTATACTCCCCCCCTCGGCCCTGCCCCGCCAACGCGCCACTCCCGCTCACCCCACCACCCCCAGCCCTGCCCCACCAACGCGTCACTTCCCCTTACACTCCCCCCCTCGGCCCTGCCCCGCCAACGCGCCACTCCCCCTTACACTCCCCCCCTCGGCCCTGCCCCGCCAACGCGCCACTCCCCCTTACACTCCCCTCCTCGGCACTGCCCCGCCAACGCGCCACTCCCCCTTACACTCCCCCCCTCGGCCCTGCCCCGCCAACGCGCCACTCCCCCTTACACTCCCCCTTACACTCCCCCCCTCGGCCCTGCCCCGCCAACGCGCCACTCCCTCTTATACTCCCCCCCTCGGCCCTGCCCCGCCAACGCGCCACTCCCGCTCACCCCACCACCCCCAGCCCTGCCCGCCAACGTGCCACTCCCCCTTACACTCCCCCCCTCGGCCCTGCCCCGCCAACGCGTCACTTCCCCTTACACTCCCCCCCTCGGCCCTGCCCCGCCAACGCATCACTTCCCCTTACACTCCCCCCCCTCGGCCCTGCCCCGCCAACGCGTCACTCCCCCTTACACTCCCCCCCTCGGCCCTGCCCCGCCAACGCGTCACTTCCCCTTACACTCCCCCCCTCGGCCCTGCCCCGCCAACGCGTCACTCCCCCTTACACTCCCCCCCTCGGCCCTGCCCCGGCAATGAGCCACTCTCCCTTACACTCCCCTCCTCGGCCCTGCCCCGCCAACGCGTCACTTCCCCTTACACTCCCCCCCTCGGCCCTGCCCCGCCAACGCGCCACTTCCCCTTACACTCCTCCCCTTGGCCCTGCCCCACCAACGCGCCACTCCCCCCCTCGGCCCTGCCCCGCCAACGCGCCACTCCCCCTTACACTCCCCCCTCGGCCCTGCCCCGGCAACGCGCCACTCCCCCTTACACTCCGCCCCTCGGCCCTGCCCCGCCAACGCGCCACTCCCCCTTACACTTCCCCCCTTGGCCCTGCCCCGCCAATGCGCCACTCCCCCTTACACTCCCCCCCTTGGCCCTGCCCCGCCAACGCGCCACTCCCGCTCACCCCACCCCCCCCAGCCCTGCCCGCCAATGCGCCACTCCCCCTTACACTCCTCCCCTTGGCCCTGCCCCGCCAACGCGCCACTCCCCCTTACACTCCTCCCCTTGGCCCTGCCCCGCCAATGCGCCACTCCCCCTTACACTCCTCCCCTCGGCCCTGCCCCGCCAACGCGCCACTTCCCCTTACACTCCCCCCCTTGGCCCTGCCCCGCCAACGCGCCACTCCCCCTTACACTCCCCCCCTCGGCCCTGCCCCACCAACGCGCCACTCCCCCTTACACTCCTCCCCTTGGCCCTGCCCCGCCAATGCGCCACTCCCCCTTACACTCCTCCCCTCGGCCCTGCCCCGCCAACGCGCCACTCCCCCCCTTGGCCCTGCCCCGCCAACGCGCCACTCCCCCTTACACTCCCCCCCTTGGCCCTGCCCCGCCAACGCGCCACTCCCGCTCACCCCACCCCCCCCAGCCCTGCCCCGCCAACAAGCCACTTCCCTTTACACTCCCCCCCTCGGCCCTGCCTTGCCAACGAGCCACTCTCCCTTATACTCCCCCCCTCGGCCCTGCCCCGGCAATGAGCCACTCCCCCTTACACTCCCCCCCTCGGCCCTGCCCTTCCAACAAGCCACTCCCGCTCACCCCCCCCCCCAGCCCTGCCCCGCCAACGCGCCAGTTCCCCCCCCAGCCACCCCCCCCCCAGCCCCCGCACCAGTCTCTGGACTTTCAGGGGGCCATTTTGAAGCAACGGTCTCTGTTTTTAATTCCGCCACCCTCCCCCCCACCACACACACCGACGGCAAGCTCTACAAAGGAACCGGTGCTGTTTTGTATCGGGGGGGAAAACCAATAAAGCTTCTCCAATTGACCGGCTCGCCAATGGTTCTTCGTCTCCCAAGGCGGTTGCCGGCGGCAGGCTTGCCGACCGATTGCGGGCAGCTGAGTCGGTCGCGTTCCGGGCTTCTCTGGGTCACAAGATCGTGGGTTCGAGACCCCCCCCCCCCACAATCCAGTGACTCGGGGGCCCCCCTCCTCCGAACCCCCAGGGTCGACACGTCCCGGCGTTCGTGCTGAGCGCGAGTCCTGCACCGCTGGAGGGTGCCGTCTTTCAGATGAGTCGTCAAAATCGAGGGACCTAACCCCCCCCTCGCCCTTCACAAGAGACGTTGCCCCTGGTGCCCTGAGGGGCTTCGCGATTCATTCCTCCACCAAAAAATCGCTGGGAGGAAACAAATACATAGTTGGTCTGGTCGTTTGTCGTGTTGCTGTTTTGAGGGAACTTGCTGAGCACAAGTGGGCCCGTAAAGCGCTCCGAGAGGTCCCGAGGCGGTGAACAGTGTCAGTGTGCGTTCCAACACAAATTCTTGCTTTTTGACCTCTTCCGTGCCTTTGTGACCTCCAGACTTGGCCATTCCAGCGCACTCCTGGCCGGCCTCCCACATTCTACCCGACGTAAACTAGAGGTGATCCAAAACCCCCTGTGCTCACTGCCCCCGTGTCCTAACTCATACCCAGTCCCGCTCACCCATCACCCCCTGTGCTCGCTGCCCCCGTGTCCTAACTCGCACCGAGTCCCGCTCACCCATCACCCCCTGTGCTCGCTGCCCCGTGTCCTAACTCGCATCCAGTCCCGCTCACCCATCACCCCCTGTGCTCACTGCCCCGTGTCCTAACTCGCACCAAGTCCCGCTCACCCATCACCCCCTGTGCTCACTGCCCCGTGTCCTAACTCGCACCAAGTCCCGCTCACCCATCACCCCCTGTGCTCACTGCCCCGTGTCCTAACTCGCACCAAGTCCCGCTCACCCATCACCCCCTGTGCTCACTGCCCCGTGTCCTAACTCTCACCAAGTCACGCTCACCCATCACCCCCTGTGCTCACTGCCCCGTGTCCTAACTCGCACCAAGTCCCGCTCACCCATCACCTCCTGTGCTCACTGCCCCGTGTCCTAACTCGCACCAAGTCCCGCCCACCCATCACCCCCTGTGCTCACTGCCCCGTGTCCTAACTCGCACCGAGTCCCGCTCACCCATCACCCCCTGTGCTCACTGCCCCGTGTCCTAACTCGCACCGAGTCCCACTCACCCATCACCCCCCGTGCTCGCTGCCCCATGTCCTAACTCGCACCCAGTCCCACTCACCCATCACCCCCTGTGCTGGCTGCCCTCGTGTCCTAACTCGCACCGAGTCCCGCTCACCCATCACCCCCTGTGCTCACTGCCCCGTGTCCTAACTCGCACCAAGTCCCACTCACCCATCACCCCCTGTGCTCACTGCCCTGTGTCCTAACTCGCATCCAGTCCCACTCACCCATCACCCCCTGTGTTCGCTGCCCCGTGTCCTAACTCGCACCGAGTCCCGCTCACCCATCACCCCCTGTGCTCACTGCCCCGTGTCCTAACTCACACCCAGTCCCGCTCACCCATCACCCCCTGTGCTCGCTGACCTACATTGGCTCCCGCTTAAGCAACGCCTCGATTTCAAAATTCTCATCCTTGTTTACAAATCCCTCCATGGCCCTCGCCCCTCCCTATCTCTGTAATCTCCTCCAGCCCCACAACCCCCCCCGAGATGTCTGCACTCCTCTAATTCTGCCCTCCTGAGCATCCCTGATTATAATCGCTCCACCATCGGTGGCCGTGCCTTCTGTTGCCTGGGCCCCAAGCTCTGGAACTCCCTCCCTAAACCTCTCCGCCTCTCTACCTCTCTCTCCTTCAAGACGCTCCTTCAAGACCTCTTTGACCAAGCTTTTGGTCACCTGCCCTAATTTCTCCTTCTGTGGCTGGGGCTCAAAATTGTTTTGTCTTGGGACATTTTTAACGACGGCAAAGCTGCTTTAGAGATAATCACAGGCAGTCCCTCGGAGTCGAGGAAGACTTGCTCCCACTCTAAAAGTGAGTTCTCAGGTGGCTGAACAGTCCAATACAGGAACCACAGTCCCTGTCACAGGTGGGACAGACAGTGGTTGAGGGAAGGGGAGGGTGGGACTGGTTTGCCGCACGCTCCTTCCGCTGCCTGCGCTTGCTTTCTGCACGTTCTCGGCGACGAGACTCGAGATGCTCAGCGCCCCTCCCGGATGCACTTCCTCCACTGAGGGGCGGGACTGGTCTTTGGGCCCAGGGATAAAATATTGAGATAAAAGTTATTGAATACCCCGGGACGCGGCCCGTTCAAGAGAGCCGCTTTTGTCGCTTTTGTTTGAGTTGGACATTGCAGTCCTTGGTGGGTAACTGATGGACGGCCGCGCGTTTCTCGTTCCAGGACCTGCTGGCAACGGCCCTGAAGCCGGCCCATTCCCGCTGCTCCCTCCTGGACATGTCCCAGCACCCTTGGCTGCTGGGCTCCCAGTTGGGGCCAGCCCCGTGTGCCCCAGCCCCGTCCCTCCCGACATTTGGCTCGCGGTGGAGGGGGGGGGGGGCGGGCCGCTCTACCTCAACCCCAGCCGAGTGTCAAGACGGCCCAGGAACAGCGGGAGGCCACGTTGAGCTCGGGAGAGCGGCGGGATTGTGCCCGGTGGCGCTGACTGCGCTGGGGGCTAGCGAGGGCGGAGGGCGGGGGGGTGGGGGGAGGGGGTGCGCATGAGGCGAGCCGTTCGGCCGCCGTCTCTCCCGCTCGCGCAAGGCGTCGGAGGGATGGGCCGATGGGCAACAAGCTCGCTTCCAACTGCCACCCGCCCCCCCGGACCTCTTTGCGAAGCGTCGCGTGACCTTTCACCCCGGCCGGCCAATCGGGGACACTTTGTCCAAACGCCAAGAGAATAACTAAAGGGGATAAGTCTCGCGAGAGTCGCTCGAGCTTCTGTCTCCGCCGCCTCCCCTTCGGCTGCTCACAACCCGCGCCCGTCTTTTACTCCGGCGCACCAACAGCGACGGTTACCCGACAGAACCTGACACCCAGGCCGGGAGAGAGAGAGAGAGAGAGAGAGACCGACAAGCCAAAACGCCGGGTCGCGGAGGAAAGGGGAGGCAGAGTCGGGGTGAGGTTGAGGGAGGGAGTTGCAGAGCTCGGGAGGGCAAGTGGGGGGTGGGGGGGCGTCAGTAGCTGAAGGCACGCACGGATGGCAGAGCCGGTTATAATCGGGGAGGGAGGGGTGCTGTGGGCAGGGGATGGGCAAGAGGCGAGAATTGGGGCAGCTCAGAGATCGCGGAGGGGGACGGGGGGGGGGGAGAGCGGGGGCAGGCCCCCGGAGGGATTTGAACACGAGGACAAGAGTTTTTCATTCGCACGGCGTTGTATTAATGGAAGCCCTGTTCCACCAAGCATCAGCTCGGGCCGCCTCTCGTGTCATGGTAAGCCCCCGGAGGTGGCTGGCTCGGGCAAGGAGATGTTTGCGACATTGTCTCCCAGGTGCTCCGGCCACCGGCCCGGCCAGCAGGACATCGAGGGGGGGGGGGGGGAAATTCGTTGCGGCCTGGTTTGAGGCGGTAGCACCTCCTGGTCGCCAGCTTTAGCCCCGGGCGATGTTAACCGCACCCCAACATTCAGGGTTAGCGCCCCAAGAGGGGAGCGGGGCATTCCGCACTCCTCTTGGGGCGCTAACCCTGATTCCTGGGGCACGGTCGCAGGAGTGCTGCTCAAGTTCTGGCGCGAGGAAACCAGCAACATAGCGCCTAAAGGGGAGGGCCAATGGACGATCTTAAAACTCGCTCCCATTCACTCTCCCATTCACTCTCTCTCTCTCCCTCTCTCCCATTCACTCTCCCATTCACTCTCTTTCTCTCCCTCTCTCCCATTCACTCTCCCATTCACTCTCTTTCTCTCCCTCTCTCCCATTCACTCTCCCATTCACTCTCTTTCTCTCCCTCTCTCCCATTCACTCTCCCATTCACTCCCCTCTCTCCCATTCACTCCCCTCTCTCCCATTCACTCTCCCATTCACTCTCTCTCTCTCCCTCTCTCTCATTCACTCTCCCATTCACTCTCTCTCTCTCCCTCCCTCTCTCCCATTCACTCTCTCTCTCCCTCTCTCTCATTCACTCTCCCATTCACTCTCTCTCTCTCCCTTTCTCCCATTCACTCTCCCATTCACTCTCCCTCTCTCCCATTCACTCTCCCATTCACTCTCTCTCTCTCCCTCTCTCCCATTCACTCTCTCTCTCTCCCTCTCTCCCATTCACTCTCCCATTCACTGTCTCTCTCTCCCTCACTCCCATTCACTCTCCCATTCACTCTCTCTCTCTCCCTCTCTCCCATTCACTCTCTCTCTTCCCTCCTCTCATTCACTCTCCTATTCACTCTCTCTCTCTCCCTTTCTCCCATTCACTCTCCCATTCACTCTCCCTCTCTCCCTCTCTCCCATTCACTCTCCCATTCACTCTCCCTCTCTCCCATTCACTCTCCCATTCACTCTCTCTCTCTCTCCCTTTCTCCCATTCACTCTCCCATTCACTCTCTCTCTCTCTCCCTTTCTCCCGTTCACTCTCCCATTCACTCTCTCTCTCCCTCTCTCCCATTCACTCTCCCATTCACACTCCCTCTCTCCCATTCACTCTCCCATTCACTCTCCCTCTCTCCCATTCACTCTCCCATTCACTCTCTCTCTCTCTCTCCCTTTCTCCCATTCACTCTCCCAATCACTGTCTGTCTCTCCCTCTCTCCCATTCACTCTCCCATTCACTCTCTCTCTCTTCCTTTCTCCCATTCACTCTCCCATTCACTCTCTCTCCCTTTCTCCCATTCACCCTCCCATTCACTCTCTCTCTCTCCCTTTCTCCCATTCACTCGCCCATTCACTCTCTCTCTCTTCCTTTCTCCCATTCACTCTCCCATTCACTCTCTCTCCCTTTCTCCCATTCACCCTCCCATTCACTCTCTCTCTCTCCCTTTCTCCCATTCACTCTCCCATTCACTCTCTCTCTCTCCCTTTCTCCCATTCACTCTCCCATTCACTCTCTCTCTCTCCCTTTCTCCCATTCACTCTCTCTCCCTTTCTCCTATTCACTCTCCCATTCACTCTCCCATTCACTCTCTCTCTCTCCCTCTCTCCCATTCACTCTCTCTCTCTCCCTTTCTCCCATTCACTCTCCCATTCACTCTCTCTCTCTCCCTCTCTCCCATTCACTCTCCCATTCACTCTCTCTTTCTCCCTTTCTCCCATTCACTCTCCCATTCACTCTCTCTCTCCCTCTCTCCCATTCACTCTCCCATTCACTCTCCCTCTCTCCCTCTCGCCCATTCACTCTCCCATTCACTCTCTCTCCCTCTCTCCCATTCACTCTCCCATTCACTCTCTCTCTCTTCCTTTCTCCCATTCACTCTCCCATTCACTCTCTCTCCCTTTCTCCCATTCACTCTCCCATTCACTCTCTCTCTCCCTTTCTCCCATTCACTCTCCCATTCACTCTCTCTCTCTCCCTTTCTCCCATTCACTTTCCCATTCACTCTCTCTCTCCCTTTCTCCCATTCACTCTCCCATTCACTCTCTCTCTCCCTTTCTCCCATTCACTCTCCCATTCACTCTCTCTCTCTCCCTCTCTCCCATTCACTCTCCCATTCACACTCCCTCTCTCCCTCTCTCCCATTCACTCTCCCATTCACTCTCTCTCTCCCTTTCTCCCATTCACTCTCCCATTCACTCTCTCTCTCTCCCTTTCTCCATTCACTCTCTCTCTCTCCCTTTCTCCCATTCACTCTCCCATTCACTCTCCCTCTCTCCCTCTCTCCCATTCACTCTCCCATTCACTCTCCCCTCTCCCATTCACTCTCTCTCTCTCCCTCTCTCCCATTCACTCTCCCATTCACTCTCTCTCTCCCTTTCTCCCATTCACTCTCTCTCTCCCTTTCTCCCATTCACTCTCCCATTCACTCTCTCTCTCTCCCTCTCTCCATTCACTCTCCCATTCACACTCCCTCTCTCCCTCTCTCCCATTCACTCTCCCATTCACTCTCTCTCTCTTCCTTTCTCCCATTCACTCTCCCATTCACTCTCTCTCCCTTTCTCCCATTCACCCTCCCATTCACTCTCTTTCTCTCCCTTTCTCCCATTCACTCTCCCATTCACTGTCTCTCTTTCCCTCTCTCCCATTCACTCTCCCATTCACTCTCTCTCTCTTCCTTTCTCCCATTCACTCTCCCATTCACTCTCTCCCTTTCTCCCATTCACTCTCCCATTCACTGTCTCTCTCTCCCTCTCTCCCATACACTCTCCCATTCACTCTCTCCCTCTTCCTTTCTCCCATTCACTCTCCCATTCACTCTCTCTCTCTCCCTTTCTCCCATTCACTCTCTCTCTCTCCCTCTCTCCCATTCACTCTCTCTCACTCCCTCTCTCCCATTCACTCTCTCTCTCCCTTTCTCCCATTCACTCTCCCATTCACTCTCTCTCTCTCCCTCTCTCCCATTCACTCTCCCATTCACACTCCCTCTCTCCCTCTCTCCCATTCACTCTCTCTCTCTCCCTTTCTCCCATTCACCCTCCCATTCACTCTCTCTCTCTCCCTTTCTCACATTCACTCTCCCATTCACTCTCTCTCTCTCCCTTTCTCCCATTCACTCTCCCATTCACTCTCTCTCTCTCCCTTTCTCCCATTCACCCTCCCATTCACTCTCTCTCCCTTTCTCCCATTCACTCTCCCATTCACTCTCCCTTTCTCCCATTCACTCTCCCATTCACTCTCTCTCTCTCCCATTCACTCTCCCATTCACTCTCTCTCTCTCCCTTTCTCCCATTCACTCTCCCATTCACTCTCTCTCTCTCCCTCTCTCCCATTCACTCTCTCTCTCTCTCCCTCTCTCCCATTCACTCTCTCTCTCTCCCTCTCTCCCATTCACTCTCTCTCTCTCCCTTTCTCCCATTCACTCTCCCATTCACTCTCTCTCTCTCCCTCTCTCCCATTCACTCTCCCATTCACCCTCTCTCCCTTTCCCCCATTCACTCTCTCTCTCCTCTCTCTCCCATTCACTCTCCCATTAACTCTCTCTCTCTCCCTTTCTCCCATTCACTCTCCCATTCACTCTCTCTCTCTCCCTTTCTCCCATTCACTCTCCCATTCACTCTCTCTCTCTCCCTCTCTCCCATTCACTCTCCCATTCACTCTCTCTCTCTCTCCCTTTCTCCCCATTCACTCTACCTCTCTCTCTCTCCCATTCACTCTCCCATTCACTCTCTCTCTCTCTTCCTTTCTCCCATTCACTCTCCCATTCACTCTCTCTCCCTTTCTCCCATTCACCCTCCCATTCACTCTCTCTCTCCCTTTCTCCCATTCACTCTCCCATTCACTCTCTCTCTCCCTTTCTCCCATTCACTCTCCCATTCACTCTCTCTCTCTCCCTTTCTCCCATTCACTCTCCCATTCACTCTCTCTCTCTCCCTTTCTCCCATTCACTCTCCCATTCACTCTCTCTCTCTCCCTTTCTCCCATTCACTCTCCCATTCACTCTCTCTCTCTCTCACTTTCTCCCATTCACTCTCCCATTCACTGTCTCTCTCTCCCTCTCTCCCATTCACTCTCCCATTCACTCTCTCTCTCTTCCTTTCTCCCATTCACTCTCCCATTCACTCTCTCTCCCTCTCTCCCTCTCTCTCATTCACTCTCCCATTCACTGTCTCTCTCTCCCTTTCTCCCATTCACTCTCCCATTCATCTCTCTCTCTCCCTTTCTCCCATTCACTCTCCCATTCACTCTCTCTCCCTCTCTCCCATTCACTCTCCCATTCACTGTCTCTCTCTCCCTCTCTCCCATTCACTCTCCCATTCACTCTCTCTCTCTCCCTTTCTCCCATTCACTCTCTCTCCCTTTCTCCCATTCACTCTCCCATTCACTCTCCCATTCACTCTCTCTCTCCCTCTCTACCATTCACTCTCCCATTCACTCTCTCTCTCTCCCTTTCTCCCATTCATTCTCCCATTCATCTCTCTCTCTCCCTTTCTCCCATTCACTCTCTCTCTCTCCCTTTCTCCCATTCACTCTCTCTCCCTTTCTCCCATTCACTCTCTCTCCCTTTCTCCCATTCACTCTCCCATTCACTCTCTCTCTCCCTCTCTCCCATTCACTCTCCCATTCACTCTCTCTCTCCCTCTCTCCCATTCACTCTCCCACTCACTCTCCCTCGCTCCCTCTCTCCCATTCACTCTCCCATTCACTCTCCCTCTCTCCCTCTCGCCCATTCACTCTCCCATTCACTCTCTCTCTCTTCCCTTTCTCCCATTCACTCTCCCATTCACTCTCTCTCTCTCCCTTTCTCCCATTCACTCTCCCATTCACTCTCTCTCTCCCTCTCTCCAATTCACTCTCCCATTCACTCTCTCTCCCTTTCTCCCATTCACCCTCCCATTCACTCTCTCTCTCTCCCTTTCTCCCATTCACTCTCCCATTCACTCTCTCTCTCTCCCTTTCTCCCATTCACTCTCTCTCTCTCCCTTTCTCCCATTCACTCTCCCATTCACTCTCTCTCTCTCCCTTTCTCCCATTCACTCTCCCATTCACTCTCTCTCCCTTTCTCCCATTCAC